>NW_026596158.1:8395548-8407227 GCF_907164565.1 Psammomys obesus
TATTTTATTTTATTTTATTTTATTTTATTTTATTTTATTTTATTTTATTTTATTTTTGTCCAATACCTGGAATTTTCTCTGCCAACAATTTGTGGTTCTGTTCTGACAGTCACCAACATATAGTCATAACATCCAAGCTTCCCTGTCACATCAGCATATTCGCAAATAGGACAAGTAAACCCATATTTCCTCAGAAGAACCCAGATTCCCTCAAAGATAAGACTTATCAGATAGATGGCTCAAAGAACCTCCAAACTAGAAAGGCAAAGAAGAACAAGTCCCAAGGAATACCCATCAGGGGAACTTACAGTGCTCAGATCCACACACACAGACATTTCCCTGCCCCACAAAATATTGTCAGAAAGAAAAATACCAGCCAAATTAGTTGAGAAATAGTTCCTGGAATAAAAGGGGAGCATTTAATCTTTGTGCTTCCTCTAGGTCCACTTGCTGTATGGAGATGGGGCCAGGAAGACATTTTTCTTTTTACTTACCAAAATTTGTACCTGGAATTCTTAGGTAAGAACCAAGTATCCTGTAACCACAGCAAGTTAAACTCACCTGCCAATTAGAGATGAGTAAGTCTGGAAAGCAGAGAGAAAAGATTTACTGTGTGGCCACACTAGGATGGAGGACAGAGAAGAGTTCAGTGACCCTGAGTCTATCTTTGGAGCACTGAAATGCGATTTTAGATTTTAAACAGAATTTGGGCAAGGAGTAAGAAGTATGTATAATTAAGCAATCCTGGTCAAGGTGTGGTCCTGCTCATTTTCCCATGGCCATATTTCAGTGTGGTTAATAGTTGTTGATTGCTGTCATCATTTAAGGAAACAAGGCTATTCTGTTGTTGTTTTACAATAACCAAGAGAGATGGAATTTTATTCAATATTACTATTATTTTTGTGTTTTAGGTGGTTGTGTTTTGCCTCCATGTCTGTGTACCAGAACCTGAAGAGGCCAGAGGAGGGTGTCAGATCCCCTGGAACTGGGGTCATTTTTAACCACTTTTGGTTGTGATCTACCATGTAGGTGCTGGAGTCAAACCCAGGTCCTTTAGAAGAGCACTAGAGCTCTTAACCACTAAGCAATCTCTTCAGCCCCCTTGTTTTTATTTGCTTTTAGGATATCTTAGGTTTTTATTGCTGTAAAGAGACACTTGGTCATGATAACTCTTATAAAGGAAAACATTTAACTGGGATTGGCTTACAGTTGCAGAGGTTTAGTCCATTATCATCATGGCAGAAAGCAAGACAGCATGCAGACAAACATGGTGCTGGAGAAGGAGCTGAGAGTCCTTCATCTGGATTGTCAGGCAGAAGGAAGAGAATGTCACTAGGCTTGACTTGAGCTTCTAAGACCTACCTCAAAGTCTGCCCCCTAGTAACACACTTCCTCTAATACCACACCTACTCCAACAAGGCCACACCTCCTAATTGTGCCACTACCTAAGGGCCTATGAGGTTCATTTTTATGCAAACCACTACATTCCACTTTCTGGCCTCTATAGAATTGTAGCCATATCATAACGCAAAATGCATTTAGTCTAACTAAAAATCCCCGTAGTCTATCACAGTCTCAAACTTGTTCCCAAGTCCAAAGTCTCTTCTGACACTCTTGAAATGTCTTTACTATAATCCCTGTAAAATCAAAATGAAAAGGTAAATCGCATACTTCCAATATATGATGCCATAGGATATACATTACCTACCACTCCAAAAGAGAGGAAAGGTAACACAATATGGAAATACTGGAGCAAAGCCAGACTGAGATCTAGCTGGGCAAACTCCTAGCTCTGTATCTCCATATCTGATGTTGAAGCTCTATTCAGATATCTAACTCGTTCTATCTTTTTTGACGGTAACACACTTCATTCTTGTGGGTGTTTTCCACTCCCTGTTAGCAAGCTCTCTTTAGCAGGTATCCCATGGCTTTGGCATCTCATTCACTTTGGTGTCATTGAGGCAATTTAGGCTTTACCTTCACAGCTTCACACAATGGCCTCTCTAGGCTTCCAGGGAGAGAAACCCCTACACAGGCCTGGCCTCAATGGCTTTCCTTAGTTGTGAAGGGTGATTCCATAACTGCTTACTTCTATCTTTGACTATAAAGCCAGAACAACTTCGCTGAAGATGCCAAGTTCTGCTGCTCGCTGGGCCTGGAATACAGCTTTCTTGTTTAATTATATTGTCTCCAGCTTCCTGTTTTTGATGGTTTCCTTCACTGCTTAAGCTTGGCTGTCCTGAAACTTGGTAGACCAGCATGTCCTTGAACTCAAGAGATTCATCTGCCTCTGTTTCCTGAGTACTAGGATTATTGGCATGTACCATCACACCTGGACCTAAGCTGTTATTTAAATTCCTTTTCACAAGTTAGAAGTTTAGCTGGGTAGGGTCTTGTCCTTTATTCCATTTAACATCAGGCTTTTCTTTAGTCTGTTTATCTTCTTGAACATAAGATTTAGCTCCATTCCACTTCCTGGTAGCCCTATTTCCTCTTAAACTGTACATTTTGCATTTATCCTCACTCAGCTTGCTCCTCTGTATTATAGAACTTCATAAGAATGAACACCAATAGCCATACAGCAAAGTTAATACTAGGCTGTTTTAAGATTTCCTCTGCCACCACAGAGGGCCTCTAAAAGATTCTACCCAGCAGTGTATTAAAGCAGAGGCTGAGACACATAGCTAAGCTTTGTGCAGAGTGCAGGGAGTCTTATGAAAGAAGGGGGAGATAGAAAGACCAACAGAACCAAAAAATCTGGGCCCAGGGGTCTTTTCTGAAACTGTTATTTTAACCAAGGACCATTCATGGAGATAACCTAGAACCCCTGCACAGATGTAGCCCATGGCAGCTCAGTGTCCAAGTGGGTTCCCTAGTAAGGGAACAGGGGCTGTCTCTGACATAAACTCAGAGGCTGGCTCTTTGATCACCACCCCCTAGGTTGGGGGGAAGCCTTACCAGGCCACAGAGGAAGACAATGCAGACAGTTCTGATGAGACGTGATAGGCTGGGGTCAGATGGAAGGAAAGGAGGAACTCCCCTATCAGTGGACTGGGGAAGGAGCAAGGGAGGAGAAGACAGAGGGAAGGCAGGATTGGGAGGGAATGAGGGAGGGGCCTACAGCTGGGACACAAAGTGAATAAATTGTAATAGATAAAAAAAGAGAGAGAGAGAAAAAGAAGGATTTCTTTTGCCAACACAATCAATTCAAAAGTCTTCACTTTAGCATCAGGAATATTTATCAGACAAAGGCACAAAGCAGCCACACTCTTTGCCAAAATATCACAAAAATGATGTTTAGGCTCCATGTTAATATTATTCTCCTCTGAAACTTCTTAAGCTAGGCCTCCACAGTTCAAATCACCCTAAGTACCTCTGTCCCATTATGCTAGGATGGCCCATTATGTCTCACTTAAAGGGTTCAACTACTTTTCTAATTCAAAGACCCAAAGTTCATATTTCTCCAAACAGAAGAATGATTAGGTCTATCACAACCAAACCCCAGTCCCTGGAATCAACTTCTTGCTTAGTTAAGGTTTTATTGCTATGAAGAGACACCACAACCACAGTTTCAGAGGTTTATTCCATTATCATCATGGCATAAAGCATGGCAGCATGCAGACAGACATAGTGCTGGAGAAGGAGCTGAGTTCTACATCCAGATCAGGAGACAACAGGAAGTGAACTGGCTTGAGCTTCTGAGACCTCAAAGCTCTTCTAGTGACACATCTCCTCCAACAAAGCCACCCCTACTTGCAACAAGGCCACACCTAATAGTGTCACTCCCTATGAACCTATGGGGGCCATTTTTATTCAAACTACCATACAGGATTTATTTTTATTATTTTGAATTATGTTTACTAGATTGCTTTTTAACAGAAGAAGCTATGATCTCTTGGGTGTTAGAGATATACTTGTTGACATTGAAAATGCAAAGGAAAATTGGACATAGAAAATGAAAGGGCTCTTTATCCCGAGCTGGCATTATTATCTTTACTTTACCAATTCATCCTGTAGCAGCAACATGGTGACAGTGCCTGTGGGAAGCCTCTCTCCTCATCCCTTTGACTTCTAAAGAGGCTGTGGTGAAGTTTTGGGGGGTCATGAGCAAATCACAACACTTAGTACAAGTGAAATTTGAAGATTTATGTATTTATTTATTTCATCACTTTTATTCTGATTATATTTTATTCTCTCCTCCCAGTATGCCACCCCTGCCGCACACATCCCTCTCCCATTCTCCCCTTCCCTTCCCCTCAAAGAAGAGGGAGGGTTCCCATGAGTACCAACCCATGCTGTCACATTAAGTCCTGTAGGACTAGGCACATCCTCTTCCACTGAGGCCAGACATGGCAACTCACTTCAGGGAATGGGATCCATAGAATGGCATGAGAGTCATAGAGGGCCCCTGCTCCAGCTCTTGGGGGATCCACATGAAGACCAAGATGCTATATGCATGGAGCCTTAGAGTAGTCCATTCATGCTCTTTGGTTGGTGGTTCAGCCTCTGTGACCCCCATGTGCCCAGGTTAGTTGACTCTGCAGGCCTTCTTGTGGAGACCTTGACCCCTTTGGCTCCCTTAATTATTCCAACTCTTCCATAGGGCTTTCCAAGCTCTGTCTAATGTTTGGCTGTGGGTCTCTGAATGTGTTTCTATCAACTGCTGAGTGAAGCCTCTCAGAGGAGTTATGCTATAATTATTTATTTTTAAGATAAACTCTGTCTTTCTCTGCCTATCTGTGTTTCTGTTACTGTCTGTGTGTGTGGAATGGAGGGGGGAGGGGGCAGAGTGCTGGCTGGCTGGTTGGCTGGCTGGCTGGCTAGCTGCCCATGCAGGCTAGAAGCGAGCATGGGATATCCTGGCTCTAGAGTTACAGGCAGCTGTGAGTTGTTCAGCATGGATGTTGAGAACAAACTCAGGGTCTTCTTCAAGAGTAGCAAGTGCTCTCAATTGCTGAGCCATCTCTTAAGCCTCCTGCCCACCTCCTGATGGGAGGGACAGGTATTAAGCAGTACTTAAAAAAATAATGCCAAACTGTCAAAATACAAGTATTAAAAGGTTGAAACATTGTAGGAAACAGGTAACCCCTGGTTACTAACCTCCTGTCCTGTTGTTTAGGACTCTGAGAAAACATCTGGGGTTTTGAACCCCAACAGGATTGTTAGCTGACAGTTTTGGAGGGACAAGGCTTTCATCTACCCTCAGAATTTTGCTTGCCACGTGTTAATCCATCTAGGACAAAGTCTTAGGGAATCTAGGTTGCATCATAACTACCCTAAACCTAATAGCCCTTAACTTGTGTGGGAGGCAAACATTCTATTATGTAGCAGGTAAATTCAAAATATACATACACACACACAGGGCAGATGTCAGGACATATGTAAGCAAAGGGAAACTTTAACATCTCAAAGACAGACTGGTCTAGGAGCTAGGAAGTCAAATGGAGTTGCTAGAGGCAAGAGGCAGGGTTGGCCTGGCACTAGCCTGCAATGGGAGTAGCTGCTGTTCTGTGCCACTAAACTGCTGCTGTGGGTCATTTGAATCCACATTTGTCAGATCGTAAGGAGTCTAGTAAAAAGCTAAAAATCTACATTTTCCCCTATGAAATCATAAAATATTTAAATTCTTCAGTTCTAAATTTGGGTGTGTTCACTGCTTCTAGTTTAAATTTTGGTTTGTAAATATTTATATATTTGGAGAGATAGAGACAGAAACAGGACAGAGAAACAAACAGAGAAAATCTCACTCTGTAATCCAGGATAGGAACTAAGTGTATAGTCCTCACTTGCCTTGGCCTCCTGAGTACAGAGATTATGGGTAGGAACTACCAAGCCCAGATTTTTTTCTTATTATTCATAAGGTTTTCTCTTCCGTGCATGTTTGGGGGTCGGTCTGGTGCTGAGTATTCAAGTGCTGATTTCAGTGTCTCGAGATGTGGTTACTGCCCTGCCACAGGCATTGTTATGAATGTTAAACTGTCTCCTGTATCCATGTGATGTGAAGGAATTTTCCCAATTATCCTTGATTGGCTAATTAAAAGACCTAAACCTTGGCAGGGCAGAATGGGGTAGGTGTGGCCAAAGTTTGAGGGATAGGAGGACAGGAGGGTCTTGGGAATGTGAAAGAGGAAGAGGAGAAAAAAAGGAGCAGAGAGGCATCAGGGTTTATTGTGAGAGAGGAGCACATGGCAGACAGGGATGGAGGAAGCAGCCCAGATGAAGAATAAGCAAGTATTATTATGGATAAGAGGTAGCCTGGTATTATGGATAAGAGGAATTATGGATAAGAGGTAGCCTGGAATAAGGCTGGGAGGTAAAGGTAATTTAGAGGGTTTATATCTGCCCTGTCCCTTGTGAATAAGGCTATTATAAAATCTATTAGATGCCTGTGTCTCTTATTGATTATGATAGGGAGTTAGGTATACCACCATGATAGTTTAGGCTACCAATAAACATTACTAGACCATACTACCTTTAAACTAACAGCAACACCCTTGCTTCATGAAAAATACAGAAATTACCTCTTCTTCTGTTGTGTAAAAGTTTCTTCAATATTTAAACATTTCACCCTGCAAGAAGCTTTTTAAGCAGGAAGGTAAACAACTTCCTGAAACAGACCAGATTTGGTAGGTCCCTCCCTACCCCCAGACAGAATAAGCAATAAAAGCTGAGAGTCATTCTCGGATAAGCCAAGCTGTAAAGAAGGCTCTCAGACCAGACCAGCTTCCTGGAAGAAAGAAGCAGAACCCAGATAAACTACCTGAAAGATGTTTAGACCAACTGAGTCATTTAGAAATGACACTTTGAACTACCCATCTTTTTTCTGTCACCCATGCTGTTGTGGCCTTTGATGTCATTTAAGTCATTTCTGCTTCTGTATGTAACACATTACCTATATTCCAAGAAGTAATCCCAATAAAACTCATGGGTCCTCAAGTTGGACTTATCCATACTTGGTCTGTCAGGGGTTCCCTATCTGGGTTGAGTAGATGTGTGTGGAGGATCTCCCTGGGAAAAGTTTTGTCTTACAACAGCTTCTCAGTCACTTCTACCATGGCACATAAAAAGCCCTGATTGGGGTGTGTCACAATCCTGACACACATATTTGTTTCCTGAGATAGGGTCTCCCTGCATTACCTAGGGAACCTTTGAATTCCTGGCCTCAAATGACCTCCTGACTCAGCTTTCTGAGTACCAGGACAACAAGCATATGCAAATGCACCTGGTCAAGCTTGAATTAATATTCTTCATGGTAGATGGATAGATCTGACATAACTACAGCACAGCACAACTCACTCTGCACTATGCTGCAGTTGCCATGGGATCCTCAAGACGTCAGTCAGATCACAGACTCCTGGCTTCCTCTAAGAGGAGTGACCAGAATCTGATGCCATCTCATTAAACACAGACTGGCAGCAAGGGCACATTCTTGCCTTGAGCAAAGTGGAAGATGACCAAGGACTCATTTTCTCAAGGTAGTTCTAGTACTTAGGTCCCTTACTTGACCTCTGGTCTGTGACTGGAGTGAGGTGGAAGAGCATGGAGCACCGGCCATCAACCTAGAAGAGGAAACTAGGGAAGAAATAGTATCAGATGAAGATGATCAGCTGAGTACAGAGAAACTGCAAGCAAAGACCTAGCATAGACTGAGGAAAAAAAAAAAAAAACTTCCTGGTGTATTACCACTCTGTGCTGTTTTAAGTAATCTCTGGCATCCCTCTCATTGTAACGAACTTCACTGTCTTCTTCTGAAAGGGAAGCACACAGCTTGAAAATGCTGTATGTTTTTAAAGTTAAAATATCTCCTCTCTTACATGAAAAGTATGGCACCCTTGTTTAGAACCTCATAGATTTATTTCTTGCTAACAAAGAGAAATGAAGATATAAGTTGGGTCTTCTCTAAACGGCATCTGTCACCTCTCCTCCAGAACAGCTTGTGTTCTGTCCCAGCCATTCTGTGTTTAAGCCATGGATCTAATTGTGTTAACATCCTTCAAAGCTGACCTATAGACATTAATGCCTGGGTCACAAAGTAGGGCCATATGCCAACACTGTTTGTAACATCCGTATGTTTGAAACATCCATCTAACAACACAGTGACAATTGCTATATACTCTGTCCACCCAGCCTAAAAAGACAGCAGTGTCCATGCCCTTGGTTAACCAGTCACCATTGCATGTGTAAAATATTTTGGGGAATGTTTGAGGGAAATGGAGGAAAATGTGAGAACAGATTATCTGGGACAACGTTCCCACTAAAGCAGGATGCTGATGACCTGTTCTGATATTTCCCAGAGGCTGGCATGAAAGATGGTGTTAGGAGCTAAGAAAGCCAGTAGAAAAGCACACTGAACTGTAGAGCAAAAATATTTTTAGCTTTTTGAAATTCATTTTACCTTCTTTATTACATAAAAGAAAGGAGAAGTTTGGACAAACATACCTTCAGCAGGACTCGGTCACAGCAAGCTGGCTGCTGTTTAAAAATAATCACCACCTCCAAATCTCAGAGGCTTTACATGACAGAGAGTTGTTTTCCACTCAGTGAGCATGGTTACTGGGCAGCCTTCCACAAGAGACCAGGGGTTCCCACTATTATGTTTCTCTGCTATCTATCCACTAGGGTCTCTTAGAGTTTATTTTAAAAATTTGTTTGGGCTAGTAGATGAAAATAAAATAAAATCAGGTATATGAAAAATTGCAGAACAAGTTATGATGTTTCAGAGCTTGAGGGGTTCATTGTTTCTGGTTCATTCTATTGACTAGAGTCAGTCACTAATTGTGTCCCACTACAAAGGATGCTAGGAAACATAGTGGAGACACTATGAAAGGAAAGATACACTGTGAATTCTCAGAGAGATGCTGGCAGGCAATCAGGTTTTGGAGATGTAACTTGTAGAATCTCCAAGTAAGGAACTGTGGATGTGGCTCAGCAGTAGAATACTTGCCTAGAATCCACCATTTGGGGTGGGGGTGTGAGTTATAGCTCAGCAGTGGAACTTGTGTATTATGTGCATAAGGCACCAGGTTCCATTCTCAATACCCTTACCCCTAATGCAACTGTACTTCAAGCATGAAGTCTTTCAAGCAACACTTTTTCCCCCTAGAATTTACAACAGTGTTGTATTTCCATTCTACTTGCTTTATATTACTGTCTATTTTGGCAGTAAAACTGCTTTGCCAACACTATGCAATTTCCTTTGAAAACGAATTTAAGCAAAACAAGTGAATGTATTTAAGGAAAACAAATGCTAACTAAATAAAACTCAAGCAGAAGATGAAAATGGCAACGTCTGTTCAGGATATGCTTCAGTGAACACTATACCACTGGTTCCACCTGTGAATGACTTCCCAATTTACCGGAACACTGCTTCTGCCCCTGAGTCTTACACAAAGTCCCATGACTCTAACCATCACACCACCAATGGAGCTGCCTTTTTGTGAATTATGGGATAGCTTTTCTATCTCTAAAATAAAAATAATGATGTTTTCCATGTTCTTTAGGAAAAAAACCAGTGAGAAAACCAGATGTTTTCAGTTTTTCATTTTCTTCCTCTTGATTAAAAAGAAAAAAAATTATTTGGTACTTAGCCAATACTTGGATCTGGTGTAAGATTATAGGATAATATTATAGATTTATTTACTTTAGATTAAATTTTAGTATTTCACAAGTTCATAGTAGTCTATGAAAAGAGAGGCCGTGAGGATTCCCGGGTGGGTTTGATAAGAGAACAGGGCATGGACATCTGTTGTGGTTTCACCACTATCCCTGGGACACCCAAACTACTCTATGGCACCTCTTGCCCCCAGGCGCCATCCACCTCACTCCATACTCCTCACCACTGCCCACTGGACATCTTCTTTGTATACCTCACTTTTTTCACTGACCTATCTTCCAACATCGTTGTGGTATCCATAAGGCACAACTCTTGTCTTCTCATTTCTAGCTGGAACCTCACATCACTAAACAGTGACATGAGATGCATGCCCTCCAGGTTCTGATCCATATGTCCTGAAGATTTCACCCCTGTGGATACTCCAGCCTTGGATTCCTTCAGCTTTCCTGTGCCCTCCACAATGCAAACCTGAACTTCACCCCTGCCTTAGGCTACTGACAAGATTTCCTCCCTGCCAGGGACATTTTTCTTTCCTGCTCTGATACACAGTACTCACTAACAAGGCTGAGTTAGAACTTTGCTAATGAGTTCCCATGACCCTGAGCAGGCCAATGCAGGAGTATTCTGAGCTTCAGAAAATAGTGATGTTTTACTCATTTTTTTATTCATCTAACCAAATATAAAATGGAACACCTTTTGGGAGACAGTCAGCCATACCCAACAGGTTTTTTTGTTTGTTTGTTTGTTTGTTTGTTTTATTTTGTTTTGTTTTCCTCTTCAGAAACTCATAACTTCCCATATCCAAATTTTCTTGCTATGAAGAATTGTTCTTTCTCATTTCAATCACAGGGGCTTCAGAGTCTCCTCTATAAATTATCTTGTTGTATGCACCCCTTCTTTAGTTAGTCCCAGTGAAGTTAATCTTGAGAGTTTTCAAACTGTAATTCAAAAGGTACCAGTCCTTTGGTGACAAGGTGGATGGAAAGCCAGAAAGGCAAAAAGATGATGTAATGACATTTAACCTTAGGGCTCAGTATCCCTAAGGCCTGACACACAACTGCCCTCCCATGGTGATTCAGTCTTTTAACAAATTCTCCTTTTGTCAATCTAGTATGTGGGTTTCTATCTCAAGACACCTAGCACCCTCCTGATTTGCAAAGCTCTGAAGACATGAAGCTCTTTAAAAACAAGTGGATCTTCCCCCAGCTCATCTTTGGAAGCCAGTCCAGGATTTGACAAGCAAAGTTAGACCTTGAAGTGATAAGAAAAGACCTGTGTCTGCCCATACTGTTACCCACAGTTCATGTTCTCAACCACCTATTTTCTGGCATGAAGTATTCCCTCCATATGGTGTATCCTGTGATATGCAAACAGAGCCTGTAACAGCACAGAGGCAGCCAGGAACACAGAGGCTATCAGATTCCTCCATTTTATGTATGCTTATTAAATGCCTAGAGAAGATGGTTTGATTTAACCAAATCTAAGCTACTATAAAATTGTAGAGAAATTCACTGGACTTAAAAGTCATAATCCATGAGGCTTTACTTTTAAGTCTTTTGAACTTTCCCCTGAGCACAGCACCTCAATGACTCATTAAGTTTCTTGAGTTATAATATCTTCCCCACTGTGTCCGTGTGTGTGTGTGTGTGTGTGTGTGTGTGTGTGTGTGTGTGTGTACCTTTCAGAACCCAGCTTAAGGCTATGCACAGAGTTTGAGATTTACAAATAGAATCATATAAAGTGAGTGAGGGAATGAACTGAATGTGTACCTGTGATGTCTCAAGCTACGTAATTGCTCCAGAGTTAAAAATAACTTTTGTGTTAGAATGCAGATGCCTCCTAGGTTACTCTGATGCCAGGACTGATGCCAGCCTAGAGCTGTATGGTACACTACTTCTCGTTTGCTGTGAACCCCATGGATTCTTGCACCAACACAAAAGCCAAGATTCCACACAGGTTTTTCAGGGGAAGGAACAGCACACCAAAATTTTCATGAGTTTTGTAGACTTCACTAAAATCTGTGTGTGTGTGTGTGTGTGTGTGTGTGTGTGTGTGTGTGTGTGTGT
>NW_026596158.1:8407237-8425335 GCF_907164565.1 Psammomys obesus
TGTGTGTGTGTGTGTGTGTGTGTGTGTGTGTGTGTGTGTGTGTGTGTATGGAGGAAGTTCAAAACACAGAATGTTCATATTTACCCTGTCCCTGCTTCTCTTTCCCTATCTCTTTTTCTGTCATACTCCCTTCTCCAAAATAAGGAACAAATTTTTCTCACTGAGTTCTGCAAAACCTTACTCACTTCCGGGCTCTTCTGGATCCCATATTTTCTCTGCTTTAACAAACAAATTAAAGCATATGCCTTCCAAACACATCCAGCAGCTTCCCAAGGAAAATGACACCTTCTTTATTACATTGTATAATGATTCTAAAATTCCAACAAAAATTGAGAATTCCTCAGCAAGATCTTCTAGGTTTCACAGTCTATTCAAGTGTTCTTCTGAAAAAAAAAAAAAAAAAAAAAGCAAAAGTAAAAGAAAACAGAACTCAAAGCAGTAACTAAAAATATTTTTGAAATTAATTGCACTTAAATCCTAACTCCAAAAATTGAAATGTACCCTAACACACATTGGGGTGGAAAGTGCCCTGTCTATTACACTGAACTCTCTGGTATATTGCCTCAGAATGCTCAGCCAGGGAGGAGTTCTGCCTGCCAGGAAGCATTGTAATAGACACTTCCAATCAGCAGATGCAGACCTCAAACACCAGACACATGGCATGCCACACTCAGATTGGGCTGCTGTCTGTCTACAGGCAATCAACACAGGCCTGCACTGATGAGAACGTCCTGAGCCCAGTGACAGCAAAGGCAATCATTCTGAATAGTGAGAATAAACAAATCTGATTTCCCTGGAGAGCAGATGAGAATGTCTGTGGGGGAGCTTGAATACAAATGTTGCTGTCTGTTCAGTGAGTATCTGCTTTCTTTTGATGGCAAAAACTAGTCTTGTTGGAAGAGGCTTACCTGTTTCCCTGTCGCTCCGACTCTTGTCATAACTGAATTCCTGAATTTCAAAATTTCCACTCCTTTCTCCTCAAGGGCTATGCTATTTAGTTTAGTTTAGTTTTACAGCTTAACATAAGTTCATAAGCTAAGGCCATCTGACAATAAAGAACCTCAGCTAAGAAAATGCCTCCACCAGTCTTGCCTGGAGAAAAGTCTGTGGGTACATTTTCTTGATCTGTGATTAATGTGAGAGGGCCTAGCCTACTGAGGGTGGTGCCACTCCTGGGCTGGTAGCTCTAGGTTGAAACAAACAAACAAACAAACAAACAAACAAAAACCAGCAGTCTGAGAAAGCCACAGAGAGCAAGTCAGGAAGCAGTACTCCTCCATGCCCTCTGCTTTTAGTTCCTGCCTCCAGGTTCCTGCCCTGAGTTCTTGTCTCAACTTCCCTTCATGACAGACTGTAAGCTGTTAAGGTGAAATATACTCTTCTCTTCCCCACATTGCTTTTGGTCTTGGTCTTCATCACATCCATCAGAAGCAAACTAATACAGGGGTTACTTGGTTTATAGCCCTTGCAGGGAGCACAAGGTGAGCAGGCTTTCCCATAGGAGGAGGCAAAGAATGAGGAAATGGGGGGCAGACCATTCACAAGGCAACAGGTACATGACTGTCCTAATCTGGAAAGGTGGTATGGTCACCTCCAAGTGTGAGAAGAAGCCATCATTATGCACTGAAGGGACCTGATTAAGGTTTTCATTTTAAGCTTCCCAAGAATCCTCAGTACAGGAAGCTTTCTCCAGGTGTAACAGTTGATAAACAGAGGCCACTACCCATTTCTCTCCCCAGGTGTCGGGGAAACTTTTGTGCTTCGTATCCAGGTAGTGATGAGAAGTATGTAAACAGAAAAGGCATTACTCAGTTCTTTCAACAAAAGCCAGTAATGGTTGAGCATCACAAATGGTTGTGTGTTATTATGGTTGCATATGTGAGTATGGTTGTGTGTTATTATGGTTGCATATGTGAGTGTGTTTGTGTGAGTATGTTTGTATGTTTGTGTGAGTATGTTTGTATGTTTGTGTAAGTATGTGAGTATGTGTGTGTGTGTGTGTGTGTGTGTGTACATGTCAGGCACTTCAGTAAGCTCTATGGAGCTTATAGATTATCAAGAATACTATAGAACTAACAGTAGTTAAAATAATATGCTGTGTCTGCATGAGGAAGGCTCCAACTAAAGGGCCCTAGGGAGTCAGCAGAGAAAAATATCTGGCTGCCTAATCAGGGAAGGCTTTATAGGGGGAGGGGGATGGCATCCAGATGCATTTCAAATGTCTGGAATGTCTTGCTGCCTATTTGTTTGTAAGGATTCCAGCAGAGCTATGTAGATAAATTGGTTGGCTAGCGGTTCCTCCAGGTACCATTTGCATAAGTTGAGATCAAGGATGAAGAAGGCCTGCAGCAAGGTATTTCGTATTCAGATGCATGGAACAGAGCTGGTTGAGGCAGAGGAATGAGAACAATACCACCCACAGAGACAACATCTATGAGTAGGACAGAGGCTCTACAAGAAGACCAGGGGATTATTTTTTTGTAAGGGATGTGATGAAGTTTGAGGCACAGGCAGCCAGTGTTTCAGACTCAGAGAAGCAGAATGTAAATTCAGGCTCTTTTCCTTCTCTGTGCAGCTTGGTACCTTGAAGAAGGAGGTAAAAGACCTAAGGATGATGTTCTTATGGAAACCAAGGAATGAACATAGCAGACAAATGAAGGAGTCAAGGCAGAACTCCAGTAGGCATGTCTTGATATACAGCCTCTCTGCAGAGCTCTCTGTCACCATGAGATGCACAGCTGGGCACAGAGCAGGGGTGATCCTTGTGGCTTTTTTCAATTCTCATCCTCATAAGTCAGCCATCAGAGCTACAATGACACATGGTTTGTTATCTGCACAATTCCATGTCTTTTCCCAAGAAACCAGGTGCTCATATCAGGGAGATAGGTATTTAGAACTCAGATTCAACCTCTCTTAAAGATATCTAAATCTACAGTAAGTTTGGAAAGCTAAGAATAAGATGAGCACCAGGAACTAAAGTGTCAGATTCATATCTAAATGATAGATACAAAGTGAACAGAGACCAGCTCAGTTGGAGGTAGAATTTCCACTTAATTGTTTCTCCAAGTTGAATTTTCCCAATTTCTATTTTAAAATACCATAGGTCCTTTATGGGGCTGACATGTTGCCCATCCCAAGATGAAACATCTGAGCCAAATACATGCCAGTCAGGAAGTAGACAAATTGAAAGAATCTTTCTTTACATTTAGGGATATAGGATGAACAGAGCCCCTCCTCCTAATAATCTCATTCACACAGAAAGAAGCCTCTTCAAAGAGCTTTAATACAGGCTTTGGCTCTTGCTGGCCACTGGCCTTGCTGTCACTGGTTTTCTCCAGTTTGGTTTTCTGACTCTTCTACAGAGGAGTGGAGAAGGCATCCAAGGCTCACCATGGAAAACATGGATTTGCTTCTTTCCTGACACTAAGAGTAAGGCCTAACAGGCAAAGGGACCATCTTACTCTCTGGAATGACATATCCTTAGACATGGCACTGGTGACCATCACTGGACAGGTAGGGGGGTGTGTGTGTGTGTGTGTGTGTGTGTGTGTGTGTGTGTGTGTGTGTAACTCTTCCCCATGGAAAACAAGACTCTCTGTGCTTCCAGGCTCCTAGTGGGTCCATGAGAGAGAAAGCAAAGAATAGAAGCAGCTTTGTGCTTTAAATTTCTCCTCCCTTTTCATCAGCCCTTGGTCACATTAGCACTAAAGTGAATCAATAAGGCAAAGTGTGAGAAAGCAGCACACCAGGAGGAAATTCTCTTAACATCAAGACCTTCTGTGAAGAGACAGAAGGTGGAGAGGACACCCTGGCAGGGGTCACAGGGCAGAGAGAGGGTCTGAGAAGTGGGAGGTTGTGGGGCAGAAGCACAGGGAGAGAAGCCTGCATCACATGCCCTTTCTAAGGCTCAGCCTCCCTCATTCACTTTGCCCTTTTCTCGGAGAGAGAGGTAGGGATCAAAAAGAAGAATAGAATAGGTGAGTGGAAAAGGGTGAGAAGGTTAAGGAAAATGGCTTGATTTGAAATATCGAGCTTTCCTTGGCTGACTCCTTTATTTACAGGCAATTACTTGTTCCAGCCCTCAAGATGAGTGTGGCACTTTGGGATGTCATTCTTCTTCCTAACCTTGTCCCCACTTAGCGCTAGGATGTTTGAAACAATGTCTTTCAAAGTTCTACACTCTCCACTCTTTCTCTTCCCTATTTCCTCTTGTAATTCAAGTGCACACCCTAGATGACCCTTCTAATACAGCCAAGCCTCTGGATTTTCTTTAGAAGACATTAGCCGTCCATCTCCTCAGCATTACCAGGGACAAATGCCCCTAATCATGAGAATGCAGATCTTTTTTTTTTTTTTTTCTTTTGGGAGACTAACTTCCTAACTCTAGATATTTAATCAGATAGAAAGTATTTTCTTTCTTTTTTTGTTGTTGTTGGTTGTATGTGTGTTGTGTGACAAAGTAGATGGGAAAGACACTTGTCTACCCACCCCAGATAGGGAACACAAGACAGATCAAAATACAGATACCATTAAAGCCCACTTGGTAAACCAATGGGTTTTTTTTTTTTTTTTTGAGGTTACTTACAGAAATATGGGTGAGGAGTTACTTACAGAAACAGAAATGACTCAAAGACAACTGTATCACCGAGGCCTACCTGAAAAGCAAGGAAACGTGGAGTACAGTGTATAGCTTGGGGGCACCTTAACAGGCCGGGGAGGGTTCTTTCCAGGTGCCTCCAGTGATCTAAGCTTCTCCATGCAGTATGGCTGGTTTCTGATTCTTCAAGACAGCTGGGCTGGCCTCAGAGATGTTTGTGCAGATTTTCTTTTCTCAGCTTGCCTGAGGGCCTTCCTTACAGTTAGACTCTGCTTACACTTCTGGCGGGGATCTTGGCAGTAGTGAAACTGTTTAGTTTCATGGGATTCACGAGGCTATTTTTTTGTTGTTTACCCCCCTGCTTAAAGATGGAATGTTTTTATCTAATCTAAGAGACGATTACTCATCACTGTGTTTACATGTGCACATGTGCATACATTTGTGTATTTATGGATGAGCGTGTGTGGAGTTTAGAGGACAATTTTCAGAGTTGGTTCTCTCCACCCTTTTTTTAAATGTTATTATTATTTTAATTTATATGTATGGGTGTTTTGCCTTGCATGTATGTTTGTTTACCACATGTATGCCAGGTGTTCATGGAGGGCAAAAGAAGGTCCTGGATCCCCTAGAACTGGAGTTACAAACACTTGTAAGCCATTTTGTGAAGCTAGGAATGAAACCTCGGTTCTTTTGGAGAATAGCCAATGCTTCAAACCACTGAGCCATTTCTCCAGCCCCTTTTCATTCATCTTTATATAGGTTTCAGGGATCGAATTCCAGTAACTAGACTTGCTCAGCAAGCACCTTTACCTATTGAGTCATCTCTCTAGCCTGTGAAGGTGTTGTCTTTCTGAGGAGTAGGTTTCTAAACTATGCTGGGTGATAACAGTGATAACAGGGATTGGTCTAGGGATGAAGAATAGAACAGGCCAATCAGAGTGCTACCGTGACGTTGAAATATGGTTTTAGCAATGGCTTTTTCTAATACCCATTATTTGCTCTCAAATAATGGCACAGAGACCTATTACATTTATTTAACAAGCTTTAAGCACTACAACTGGGCAGCACTCATTTATTCTAACCCAATTATGCTGTACTTCCCAGCCATGTGCCCTTTTACTTGCCATCTTGTCATGCCCGGGCCACTCCTCTTCATCTTTGTCCTTATGGTGATATCTTTTTGTTGTTGTTGTTGTTGTTTTTACATTTTATTCACTTTGTATCCCCCCATAAGCCCCTCTCTCCTCCCCTCCCGATCCCACCCTCTCTCCCCCTTCTTCACTCATGCCCCTTCCCAAGTCCACTGATAGGGGAGGTCTTCCTCTCCTTCCTTCTGATCTTAGTCTATCAGATCACATCAGAAGTGGCTGCATTGTCATCTTCTGTGGCCTGGTAAGACTGCTCTCCCCTCAGGGGGAGGTGATCAAAGAGCAGGCCAATCAGATTATGTCAGAGGCAGTCCCTCTTCCCATTACTATGTAACCCACTTAGACACTAAACTGCCATGGATTACATCTGCACAGGGGTTCTAGGTTATCTCCATGCCTGGTACTTGGTTGGAGTATGGGTCTCTGGGAAGACCCCTGTGTTCAAATTTTCTGGTTCTGTTGCTCTACTTGTGGGGTTCCTGTCCTCTCCATAACCTACTATTTCCCACTTCTTACATAAGATTCCATGCACTCTGCCCAACAGTTGGCCATAAGTCTCAGCGTCTGCTTTGATAGTCTGCAGGGCAGAGCCTTTCAGAGTCCCTCTGTGGCAGGTTCCTAGGTTGTTTCCTGCCTTCTTCTTCCTCTGATGTCCATCTTCTTTGCCTTTCCGGATGGGGATTGAGCATTTTAGTCAGGGTCCTCTCTCTTGATTAGTTTCTTTAGATGTACAGATTTTAGTAGGCTTATCCTATAGGTCTATATGAGTGAGTATATACCGTGTGTGTCTTTCTGCTTCTGGGACAGCTCACTCAGGATGATCCTTTCTAGGTCCCACCATTTACCTGCAAATTTCATGATTTCCTTATTTTTCATTACAGAGTAATACTCCATTGTGTAGATGTACCACAATTTCTGCATTCATTCTTCAGTTGAGGGGCATCTGGGCTGTTTCCAGCTTTATGGTGATATCTTCATGGTGACCTCCCATCTCCTTCTAGGGGTTCTGCCTCCTATTCTCTCTGTGTAGCTATTGGCCGATCATCCTCTTTATTAACCGATCAGAGATACCCGGGGAGCATTTTTTACACAACATTGATACAGGAAATTCTTCAATGATCATGACAAGGCCCATGTCCAGACTGCAACCTGATCTCAGGGCACAGAAATCAGCATCTGAATATAGTGTGCAAGACCATCTGCCAACACTGTGACAATTTCTAACTGGGGCAAATGGAAGAAAGTACTTGCCTCTAAGGCCAAGGTCAGGGCTCCCTAGAGGAGCAATAGAACACATACACACTTGTGCATGCACACATATGCATGTACACACCCATATATGCATAAATGTATATGCACACACACACACACACACACAAACAAACAAACAAACAAACAAGTGGACTGGTGTACATAGTGGAGGCTGGGTCTAACAATGGCCATGTGCAGGCTGGAAAGTTTAGAACCTTCTCAGCCTAAGAAGTTTAAAGGCTTAAATCAAGAGTCAGTGATGTGTTCTTTGTGTGAATTTAGGTCTAGAAGCTCCTAAAAAGGTACTAGCTATGAGTTTTTAATAAACAAATGCAGAAAGTAGACAGACAGCTGGTGTGAGTCCACGTTGAAAAGCCAAAGGAGGTAGAATCTAATTCTAGTTCCATGACAGCAGCAATAAATATGTAAAGCAAGATCTGCTCTGGAAGAGTAGATCTTGGACACACTTCTTCCAACTTTCTTCTGTCTTAGTCCTTGGTCCTATCAGATGTCTGCACACATTCAAGAGGGTCTTCCTCAATTGATGTCCTACATATCCTCAAAGACACAGCCAGGAGTATGCTTTACCATCTCTTAGCCATCTTTCTGCCCAAGTGGATTGACAGTCAACATTAACTATCACAGACAGGAAGTGTAAAAATAGATAAAGGCCAACTAAATGAGAAATATCAAAAGCTGCTTATCTAGAACAATTATAGCAATGGAAGCAGCCACCATCTCTTGTATTTTGGCAAGCTCAGAGGCAGGCAGGGGATTGAGAAAATTTCCTTGTAAAATACACAAGATTTCAGGTAGGTCCCATTTGGATGCTGATAGAAGGGAATGCATAATCAGACTTAGTGAAAGAGAGCAGCCAGTGTTGGCATGGACCACATGGCCACCACTGCTGCTTGACAAAGTTCCAGCATATCGACATCACAGATCACAGTTCTTCAGCATCCTTTTACTTTCATTTTTGATGATTTCAGTATGTGTTATGGGAGTTTTCTTATGCCCTTTTCCCTTTGGGACATTTTGTATGGGCTTTGGTAGATGATGTGACTGTATATACTACCAATCTCTTTAAACAAAATAAATCTTTGGGAAAAGTCTCTACCACCATGAAATCATATAGCAGGATAATTCCTACACAAGAATCCCCATTGTGCACCCCTGTTTGCACCAAGAATAGAGAAGATTTATAGATTTATTCCAGAAACAATTAGACACTTATACCTGGTGCCAAGGATGTATGCAAAAACAATCATTGAGAAACAATGGACCCTGAGTTCTTGGCAGTTGGAGGCAAGAGTTTAGCTAATAAGTATAAAATAGGGCCCATGATTATTTCCCTGTATACATGACTTACAAGATGAATGGTCAAATCTGCTATGCCCCACAAGGAGCAGATTCTATTAAGAAGTTAGATTGGCTTGATCTCCCTCTGTCTTATACAGGAGCATACACTGAAGGAATTAGGATGGTATAGCATATTGTAAAAATAGTAAGATATCAGGACCTTCCTTTTCTGGAGTGTATGAGGAGAACAGGCCCATATTGACTAAGACACATAGAAACACAATTAGGAAACAGCTCATTATGCTACCTGGTACAAATACTACATCATACCTCCTAAGGAATAAAATTTGCTCTTATGGGTTTTTTCTCAGGTCTCAATGTCTGGCACTACCTGACCACAAAGTCTGAGAACGTCCAGGAAGAAATGTAAAGGGGTACTTGGTGGGGTTATTAAACCTTAGAAAACAATGGGGACTTAGATACTTGCTGAACTTAACTACATCTGCTTCAAAGAGAACTACTGTAATAAAGTTGATCATCTCTTTCATTCTAGAAGTTGAAAAATAGGGATAAAATAGATTGAAAAAAGCTGTGAAAAGATCATGGATTTTTTGGAATCATTAAGTCTGCTTTCAACATGATCTTGTGATTAAGCTACTACGCAAATATAGACTATAAAAGGTGTTGTTAAAAATAAAAAAAATGATGTTCGCTACATATTGTTTATTAGCCCTATAATTATTATGGCAGTATTATTCAACATGCTATAACAATTAATAAGGCATAGCTAACTGTTAAATTTTATAATTGCCTTATTTACTTTAGGCTAGGCAAATATTTCACTTACACTGTCTCAATAACCTCACCATCCACCTCTCAGCCCCCACCTAATGCCATTCTCCTTAACCATCCTCATCTGGGCTACCTTCCATCCATAATCTTATGAATGCTCGCTTATATTTGGTGTTTTGTCCCATACATGCCATTCTTGAAGTCCTTCCTCCTGGCCCATGTGGTTTCTTATTCATGCTAACCCATCGTAGTGTCGTCCTTCCTCCTCTCTTCCCATCCATCTGTCTGTTTCCCATGGTTCTCCAGCTCTCAAAGCCTGGGAACCTTAGACACGCTTACCCCATTCTGTCCTGCCCAGGTTTTAAACCTTTAATCAACCAATCAGGTATAATGTCTTAGGCAGATTTACACAACGATAAGTTTATCCAGGCAGTAACCAGATCTTGAGGGCCAGTAATTAGCATCAAAATACAAGCATTAGAACAACCCCCAACAAAAAGTGTAATCTTTTTTTCAATAAACATATGAACTATTTTGATTCACCCTTAGACCATGTCAGTCTCCTTCCCTCACTGACTTTACATCTCCTCTTTGGGACCTGAACCCCACTGCAAATGAACTCAGGTATAGTTTGTTTGATTTAGGATATTTATCTACCATTGACTGATTAGTCCAAATTTGGAAGCAGGAATAAACAAACAAACAAACAAACAAACAAAATCCCATCAGTTATCAGTGAAGCCCTGGCCCTTTGAGGATCAAATAATATAGAATTAATTGTTGACATCTTTAATTTTGCTGGAGACAAGCAGCTGAGTTCCTGTTAGTGTGACTTTCAGAAGGCTCATTTCTTATCCTGTTTATTACAGTGAGGAAATCTGAAGACTGTGGGCCAGATATCCAGGGTTCTGTTTTTATCTATCTTCTGGCCACTGCCACTTCTTATATTCAGACTCAGAGTAACTGGGATGATTAAAACTCACTTTTGCTGTTAGACAAGTCTCCTGCTTTGTGAAAATGTCATTTCTGCAGTGCTGTAGAATATGCCTGTAGTGCCAACTCATCAGAAGGCTGAGGCAAGAGGAGCTCTTGAGTATAGGAATTGAAGACCAGCCTGGATAGCATAGGAAGACTCTATCTCAAGACATGAAAATATCATTCTAAAGCAATAAGACCAACAAACACAGAGAGGAATGGATTCCTGGTTTCAGCTACGTTAAGGACCCAGCCCTTATTGCAGTTTGCTGCCTCAAAATCTTTCTTTGATTTTTTTTTGTGCCAATAGCTACTTATTATTTTTTTTAAATTGTGTTTTCTTGCAGCAGTGAGTCCTGCCTAGTCGATATAGCAGCGGTGATTCTGTGGTCACCCAGTTTATTGTCCCATCTCAACATTCATCTCCTGATGCTTTTGAAAATCTAATGCTACTACTCAACATGTGATCCACATCCTGGATGCTTTTCTCTGCTCTCTCTGAAGATCCTCCAGATTTGGCCTACTCTCTTCCATTACTGCTGTAACTTCTTCAGTGCCTCCCATCTCAACTTCAGCCAGGACTATCTACTCTTTCTTCTTATACCTTTCCCCTTAATAATCATCCATTCATGTAACTTCCATAATTTTTTTCTTAGTGGTTCCCATATCATAGGGCTAGACTGAGTACTCTCTTACCTAGGGCCGACCCATGCCTGAGAATACAGTAATCTCCCCAGTAGATACAACATAGCTCAAGGGAACCTTAGCACATTCCACAGCAAATCCAGCATTTCTGACAACTAAGCAATAGTCCTGACCCTACTGAACTGTTAATATGAAGTTGCCTCTGGGTATCTGCCCAGCCCTCCTTTTCTCATCTGTAGATGTGGTGGCAATTGTCCTCTTTATAGGAAAAAGTGATACAAAAAAGTATAGGAAAAGTATACAACATAGAGTATTTTTCCAGGGCCAGAAGGCTAATGGGTAGCAAATCAAAACATGAGGCTGTGCACTGATGAACTTTCAAAGACATACTTCCTCTGAACCCTTCAGAAATGCATCATCATCCTCTCAGAGAAAGGCTCCCACCTGCACTGAGGACGTGAACATGTCTACCTGCCCAGGAGTAGCAATCTAACTGCTTAAGCTGGAAGACAGAAAGAAGTTTGGAAAAATTATAGGTTCATCATATTGGGTCTTTACATCACCCATACTTTTATTTCCAATGTAACCCCCTATGAAACTCATTCTCCTCCACCAGATATTTTCCCAAACTCTGTTCAGAAAGTCTGGAGATTTCAGTTGAAGAAAACCCGGGGACATTGTAATAACAAACTCTGTATAACACAATTTCACTGTCCTCTTCTAGAAA
Source organism: Psammomys obesus (assembly GCF_907164565.1). Taxonomy (NCBI): domain Eukaryota; kingdom Metazoa; phylum Chordata; class Mammalia; order Rodentia; family Muridae; genus Psammomys; species Psammomys obesus. The sequence continues at coordinate 8,418,672 of NW_026596158.1, forward strand.
TGACAAATGGCACTCAAACCGCACCTTGAACATATTTGTGTCAACAAACTAATGAAAACAGCCCTGTAATTCTTAGATAACTCTGAGAAAATCTTCCTTATGTGGAGGTGAAAAAACTTTTGTATGTGTGCACATGGGACATTTTTAGAAGACTATCCTTGATCGTCTTTGTGTATCTATTTTGTTCTTTACCAACCCAGAATTCTCAGACCCTCAAGCCTCTTGATTTCCAAGCCCTTTCTACTTTGACTTGTCCCACAGTGTTCCCTAAATGTCCTGAGTCCTATTTCAATTCTCTGAGAAGTGCCCAGGAAACTATGGCTTTCTCCTCTCTTTCCCTGGACACTCTACAATAATCAGTGCAGCCAAAGGTGCCATTAGCTATCTCAAAATCTTTTAAGACCATGATGAATTTGGACAGAGTCCAAAAATGTGAATGTAACCTCACTACTGAGAACAAAAGTTGGTAGTAGCAGCTGCATCTCTCCTTTATAGGATACCTATGGGGTTCCCATGAGTGTTCCCTTCAGATGTGACAACCAGAAAACCTGGGACATAGATAGTAGGACTGATATCACTGGTAGGACCATTTTCAAATTTTACTCACTCCTTTGGATCAAGTGCCAATGCCCGCAGTGTACCTGAAGTCTTGATGCAGTTTCTGAATTTCAGGCCTCTCCTTTTTTACTAATAAGATTAGGGAGATTTAGATTTATATATGTCAAACATCTTCATTGTAGGCAATGAAAATCCTACAGTTTAAAAATATACTATAGTATGTTGTGAACAGGCTAAGACTCTTGGGGCCAATCCACAAATACCTTCAATTTTTAAGACACCCTAGGGTGTCTTGGGTCCTATTTCTCAAAAATAAAGACTAATATGAGGGGATTTTCGAGTGATTTCCTTAGGAAGTCTGTCTGATCATGTGGGTGCTCTAGAGTGTAAGTTATACAGCAGAATCCTCTAGGCCCACATCTGTAAGGGGAAGGCAGAAGGACAATGTCTGACACTCTGACACTACCAACAAAGCATACTAATCTATGATGACCCTCCTAGACTGTTTCAAGGATTAGCCATAACCAATGCTCATAGTCAGTTTTCTTCTGTTATAACAAAATATGCCCAGCACTAAGTTCTAGATAAAGGTGGCTTATTTAATTTATTTAAGTTTGAGACCGAGTGTCTAAAGCCAATAGCCCCATCTTTTAGGTTCTCATAGTAGATAGTGTCATAATGGGGGTGTGCAAAAGAGATAACATGACAAGAAGCTAGAGGGATTCAGAGATATTTTTATAACAATTCATTATCTAAAGAACTACATCAAGTCACCTCCTAGGATAATCCTCCAATGACCTAACCACTTCTCACTAGGCCCAAGTTCTTTTTTTGTAAATAATAGTTTTTGAAATTTTCATAACTTTTACAATGTATTTTGACCACGTCCATTCAACACTACATCCTTCAACTCTACCCTAGTACTCAAACCACCTTATTTCCCTCTCAACTTCATGTCCTCCTTTTTCATCATTAATATATCCCTATGCACAATTAGTGCTGCCCATATGTTCATGATGTGTGGGTAGGCTGCAGTTATTAATGCCCCCCATCTCCCAGCACTGCCAGAGTGCGACCAGCCCTCCAGTACATGATCTTGGGAGTGGCACACTGAAAACATATCTAAGTCACATCCCTGGCCAACAGCTACATCATACCACAGAGCAAAAAGGCAAAGAGACATAAGGTCAGAATTATAGGTAGAGCCATGCCCACTGAGAGTTTTCAGTGTAGACCTTGGTTCTACATTTTTCCATTACCATCTGACAAAGATTAACGAATGCATGCTATGTTCTAGGCACCAGTCCAGCAGCCTACTATATCAGACGTGATTCTGCCCTGTCCAGTGTACAGAAAGAATTTGTAAATCACTGTGCACTGGAAACTGTGATAAGGTCTTAAGGAAATCACACCAGGGTATATGATGTTAGGACCATGACCTTTGGCATCCAAATCTTACATATTAGCTTTGTGACCCTGGGGTAAATGATTTATCCTTCCAGGCTTCTGTTTCATTGTGAAGAAAGAAAAAGACCCATGTTTAATTTATAGATTTGGTGAGAGTAATGGTTAAACCAGGCATTGCATGGCAATCATGAAACTTAGCATCGGGTGCCAGGTGATGTCAGATAAACTTTTGTCACACACTGTTATGATGTTCTTGGAAAGACAGAGCCTCATTTTCATAGTCTGATTAATGCCATATGCCTGGCCTGTGCTAGCTTGGGATCCTGGCAGAGATGCACAATGTCTTGATAGGAGGAAATTGACCTCCTCTTATTCACGTTCTGTATGCTTCACAAGCAGATCTCCTTTCCCTGAACTGACTACTGGCTATTTCTGAGGTGTTTCCTTTAACAACTCATTTCCTTTTCCAGTAATGGGGCTAGAAACAACTTTAGGATAACCACTGTAACCCAGAACTTCTGACACCACCACAGAAGAAGAGAAAGCAATGTGCATTCCCAAGTATAGCAGGCTGCAGGTAGACAGCAGTAGACATGTTCTCTGCACCTGTATCTTCAAAAACACCTGAGGCTCCTCCCACTTTGTGAGTACACATCCTGAGAGTACTCCTACCCCCTCCCAAACACCAGATAATCCTACTTCCATCAAGGCCAGTTACTTAGGGTTTCTAATGCTGCAACAAAACATCATGGCCATGGAGTGCTGATTACCGGATTACTCACCCAGGCTTGCTCAGCCTGCTTTCTTATAGAACCCAGGACCCTCAGCCCAGGGATGACACTACCCAAAGTGGGCTGGGCCCTCTTCCATTGATCACTAATTGAGAAAATGCATTAGAGCCTGATCTTACTAAGACATTTCCTTAACTGAGGCTCCTTTCTCTCTGCTGGCTCTAGTTTGTGTCAAGTTGACACACGAAACCAGAAGTTCACCCAGGTAGCTGGCTTTCTGCTCCAGGCATGGCTGTTCTGTCCTCAAGAACAACCTCACTGAAGATTTAATTTATGTAATGTTGCCTATTAGCAATACTTTCAGGCAATCACTCCCTAGGTTTTCTGACAAAAATGTACCACCAAATTTAATTCAGCAAGCATCACATTAAAAAAAATAATAAACATACAAAAGAATGCTGCTGAACCGTGCTTCAAGAATTTTTCTTTTTAAAATTAATCTTTCCATATTATTGCTTGCTCTTCTCACAAGACTGACCCACAGTGGCAAGATATTCAAAGTCTGCCTCCACTCCCTTTCAGAGGGAAGAGTGGGTTACTATGACCTCTGCATTGTATTGCTTCCAGGAAAAGGTTCTACAGAAAATGCATCCCTTTGTTAAATGTTTCACAGAGCCCCTGACTGTAAAATAGGCAGATGCTGACAAACTGCAGCAGAAAAGGAAAGAAACACAAATAGAAAATGAGTGTTCCATCAAACAGCAATGCCTAGGTCTGGGATGCATTGCTTTAGCACATCTAATAAATCCACCTGAACGTCTATTGCTTTGCATGAAAGATCTGCTTATGTGGGCTGCTTGTCCAAATGACCACTTAATTTTACATCCAATTCGCTACTAATTTCAATCTGCTATCAAATGTGACAGACAGGTTTGTTTTCAGCTCTGGCAGATGTAATGGCCTGCTTTAAAACTGAACAGATAACAAAGAGATCTGAACTGAGAGGCATCAGAGAAATGAAAATGCTTTCTAACCTCTCCAAAGCTAGAGCTTTGTCCTACTGTCAAGTTAAACTTAGGAGGGCAGAAGAGCTGGGACAAAGCTTCTCTCCAGCCCAGCTGGATGCCAGCAGCCCAAACTGTCACAGCCAGCAACAAGGGCACAGACCTTCTAACCAACACTTTAGGCTTGTCTACACAGAGCTTTCATTTAGAAGACCTAAAGAGATTTGGATCACACATTCCTTCCTAGAAATATCCATATCCATGTTCCCTTCTTTGGGTCCCCTGCACCAACACTCTTCCTTTTCAACTGGAAATATTTCTTTTTTGCCAAACAAACAAACAGACAAAAAAAAAAATTGAAAACAAGAAAAACAAAGCAGCATTCAGGAGGCAGAGGCAAGCAGATCTCTGAGTTTGAGGCCTGATCTACAGAGTGAGTTCCAGGACTACCAAGGCTACACAGAGAAACCCTGTCTCAAAAAACATACAAACAAACAAACAAAAACAAAGCAAAAAAAAAAAAAAAAAAAAAAGGTAATCTGCCTGGAATTTCCAGTACACACTTATTTTGACTGACATGAAGCACATTATCAGTGACAGTCTGGCTTTGCCTCATATTCCCATCTGTTGTGTTTTCAAACAAAGAATATCTCTGCATCTTTAAGAGACCTCAGGCTGAAATAGAAGTTATAGCTTTGGGGACATTCGCTGCCAACCCAGAAAAGAACCCAATATATAACCTATCCAGGAAGGGTGCTGCTTAAACCCCTCTCTTGACACTGTTAGTGACATTGCTGTAATGGGAGAGAGAGAGCTACCCATGTCAACATCAATTTAGAATGCCTGCCGGTCCTTATTCATTCTCATCATTGAATCCACAACTTTTTCCCATATCACGTAGTTAAATTCTTTCTACTATGACAAGTCCTTAAGGATTTAAGGACACTTTATTACGCTTTAACAGATTTTTATTCATGCTTATAGTTCTGGTGACAACCCCCAGTGGCAAATGATAGAAAAAGAGGGGGGAAATAAAGACGCCATCGAAGTGAGCCCTAGCCACTGAGGAGGAAATGAACAAGAGTTGTTCTTTAGTCATAGTCAAGATGAAAAAGTGAAGTCGCAGCTACATCTCAGTCTGTATGATAAAGACAAATCTAACTTCCTTCCCAGTTGTCAGCTCCAAAAGATTAGATCTCAATAACAAATGAAAACTGGGATTTATTTTTACTAGGTATATGCTACATTGCTCTGAGTATTCCATTCAGGAAGTGATTCATTTCTTGTTCTGGAGCCCAGACTGGGCACTGTACTTACTATGCTTTAACCCTGATATTTACATGTTAACAGGTAGACAGATGGTTGGCCACACAGACTTGGCATCTGAAGAACTGATTAAAACCATTTATCTTGTCTTCCAGATGTTTCTGGGCCCTGTGGACTTGGGAAGACACTTGAAATGACTGTATTAATTGAAGAATGAGATGTGTGCAGTAATGTGTGTCTTTCAGTCCCACCAGCTCGCAGTTTGCAGACATGCCATTCGCCCCAGACAAAGCTAGCTTCCGCTAAGGTGCTGTGCTGGTAGCCAGGCTGGTGCAGGCTGTTTGTTTCTGGGCAGACCTGTGTAGCATAGGCCAGGCCTACTCTAGTCTGCTTCTTTGCAGGCTTCCTCATCAGTTCTTAGTGATCTATTTCAGTCTTTTCCTTACTACATGAAACCTCATAAAACTGCTAATTTTCACTTATTTCAGTCTATAAAATTTGTAATTTCATCTTATTCATTCTAATAGATGGGACAAACTCAGCATCAGTGGTACTTGTTCTTTTTAGATTTTTTTTTTAATTTACAGTCTTACTACTAGCCCAGAAGTTAGAATTTAACTTATGCTGGCCTTGAACTCACGGCTGTTCTTCTGCTTTAGCCCTGGAGTGCTGAAATTCCAAATGTGTACCACTTTGCTTAGCTCACATCTGTTCCTTCCAGTGCTGGTGTTTCCACTTACCCAGAACCACATGTCTCTTTGGATGTGAGAGGTTAGCTCCAGGCACCTTTATTTGCTAGAATAATAGGCTGTTGTGGCACTGTTTTCATTTATATGTATTAAATGCTCGCTGTGACTTTTAACATCATTATGAACTGTCACCTTACACGTTGCACTGGCAATTCCTTGGAACCCAGCATCATATCTGATCCACAAACAACCCCTCAGGGATACCTCACCTCATTTCAGAACTGAAAGATTCAGGCAGGGAGAGAGTGGAACTGACTTTTTGAAAGTCACACAGCATTAAACAGGGAGGCTGACCTCCTGCTTCCAAGGATAGTGACCTCAACACTAATCATGCTGTCTCTTCTTGGGAACCGTAAACACAGAAAGACAGGATGTGCACAGACCTGAATCACAACTTAAATTTATACTGCGACTTGCTAAATACAGATCCTTGAACTTACCAGGGAGCGGGACTCGGAGGAAGAGAGGGAAGCATGTGTCTTGTAAGAAAAATATATTACTCCTTTCCCACACCAGCTGTTGTGATCAGGCCAGGTGTATACCATCTTCCACAGAGGCTGGAAATATGGACTTTTGTGCAAAGTTTTGGTTATTTTGAAGTCTAGCAGATGAGCAGTCATGTTCTAGCTAAATGCAATGCTCTTGCATAACAGATGCAACCCCACAGCTGGTGCATGTCACCAGTGCAAATGGAGGATGTTTGTGGCTCCTCAGGGGCAATTACTTCACCTATAGCAGACATAAGCCATAGATCTTAGCAGTTGGTAAGTAAGTGTGCTTGCATGCCACCTGAAACTCCTCAGAATAGGACATACCTAGCAGCTGCCTCCTGTGGGTCAGAAGGGCATTGTATCTTCTGCCTAACTTGTGAAAAGAGAGAGAGAAAGAAAGAAAAGAAAAGAAAAGAAAGAAAGAAAGAAAGAAAGAAAGAAAGAAAGAAAGAAAGAAA
>NW_026596158.1:8425345-8444632 GCF_907164565.1 Psammomys obesus
AAAGAAAGAAAGAAAGAAAGAAAGAAAGAAAGAAAGAAAGAAAGAAAGAAAAATAGAAAGAAAAGAAAAAAAAAAAGAAACCAATCAAGGAGATGCAGCTATTCTTGGAGGTGGAACTATAGCTCATTGGCAGAGTCTTTGCATAGCATACAGATGGCCTTGACTAAGTACTTACAAATAAACAAAACCAAACCCACATACTTATTATATAATGTGTATTTAACTTATCAGCCCAAATAGGAAATAGGGAAAGTTAATTTAAGACAGGGCCTCACCATGTAGACATGGCTATCTTGGAACTCACTATGTAGACCAGGCTGCCCTGGAACTCACAGAGATTTCTGCCTGGCTCTGCCTTCTGGAGGCTAAGAATACAGGCATATTCCACCACACCTCGCAGAAATAGGGAAATTTTAAGTTTAAGTCATTGATCATCTTTTTATTCAGAGAAAACAAAAACAACTGAATATGAGGATTATATCCAAAGTTCAAACCTGTTTGTCTTAGGGTTCTATTGTAGTGATAAACACCAGGACCAAAAGTGACTTGGGGAAAAACAAGTGGTTTGTTTCATCCTACAGTCCCACACCACAGTCCATCATTTAGGAAGTCAGGCAGGAAACTGGAGGCAGGAACTGATGCTGAAACCATGGAGAAACACTGCTTATTGGCTTGCTCCCCATAACCTGCTCAGCCTGCTTTCTACTGCATCGCATGACCACATGCCAAAGAATAGCACCATCCACATCAGATCAAGCTCTCCCACATTAATTGTTAATCAAGAAAATATCTGAAAGACTGACCTATAGTCAATTTGATGAAGGCAGTTTCTCTGCTGAGGTTCCTCTCTCCATATAACTCTTAATTTGGGTCAAATTGGCAATAAAAAAAAACTAGCCAGGGCACCATCTGTGAACGATATCATAAAGAACTCCTCTTTACAAACACACAACCATCCTCCCACCCCCATGCTCACCTCATGAGCCTGCCACTGACTGAGGCTGGGAACTCAGTGCAACCGGAGGAGCCATTTCTATGGGCTTCAAGCTTCAATTTTCACCTTTGTCTTACCCTGTAAAACCTTGACTTTTCAAAATACTGATTTGAGGCAAAGGGGAGTCTTTACAGTAATACAGGTCACACAGCTCTGGAAGGAAGTCCCTTGAGGGAAGCTCCAGATGCCTATGCTGTCTGGTGACTGGCTTCTTAATAGGTTCTGTGGGCTGGTTATCCTTTCAGTGTGAATCATTCGCTGAGTTTCTCTGGGTACTTGACAGCCAGATTCCTGCACTGAGAGCTAATCTCAGCCCAAGGCCTGGCTGCACAGGCCAAGCTGAGTGACAGGGAAAAGATTCTGCAGAAACAGGACTTTGTGTTTCTTTAACCTATCTGTTACCCTTGTCTGCTTAATAAGAAAACCATTCCCCGTGTCTTAATATCTGTACATTTTTTTCATATGCTGAAATCTTACTTGCAAATTCAGCAATGATCAAGATTAATCTTTTTCTTAAAAAAATGATATTTTAAAAATTACTATGTTCTCCATTGAGATGGCTCAGCAGGGGAAGGAGCTTGTGATAAAGCCTGCCAACCTTAATTAAAACCAGGTCCACATGGTGGAAAGAGAGAAGACTGTCCTCAAAGTTGCCCTCTGCCCTCCATAGGCACACTATGGGGACTCACACAGAGAAACCAACAAGTAAATAAATAAAATTTTTAAAATTTTCTTAAGTTGTGTGTGTATACAAATATAAATCTCAGTCTCTCATTCTTTTTATTTATTTATTTTATATTTATTAATTACAGTTTATTCCCTTTGTATCCCACCTGTAGCTCTCTTCCTCTTCCCCTCATAATTCCACCCTCCCTCCCTCTTCTCCACCCATGCCACTCCACCAGTCCACTGATAGGGAAGGTCCTCCTCCCCTTCCATCTGATCCTAGTCTATGAGGTGTCATCAGGAGTTGCTGCATAGCCAAACTTTGGGCAGAGAGCAGGGAATCTTATGAAAGAAGGGGGAGATAGAAATACCTGGAGGGGACAGGAGCTCCACAAGGAGAGCAACCGAATCAAAAAAAATTGAACACGGGGTGTTTTCCAAGACTGATAGTCCAACTAAGGACCATTCATGGGGATAACCTAGAACCCCTGCACAGATGTAACCCATAGAAGCTCAGTGTCTAAGTAGGTTCCCTAGTAATGGGAACAGAGACTGTCTCTGACATAAACTGAATGGCCTGCTCTTTGTTCACCTCCCCCTCAAGGGGGTACAGCCTTACCAGGCCACAGAGGAAGACAATGCAGCCTCTCACTCTTAAACAACAACAAAAACAAAAAACAAACAAACAAACAAAAGCAAAATAAAATAACTAAGTTAAAACCTTCATTATTCCCAAAGGAGTATATTTTAAAAAGGAATTTTGCCAACATCACTCAAAAATAAATTCAGGGACTGTTAGCTGAGCCTGTCTGACGGCTTGTTTTCTGTCACATCTCCTGTCTTCTGCTAGATCTACCAGATCAGGCCCTTAGAGAAGACGCTCTGACAGCTAGAGGCCCACAGCAGCTGTGCTTCTTCCTGATTTTCTGATTCTCTAAAAGTGTCTTCCAGGAATTCTGAATTTTGATTCAATTAAGGTTTGCTAAAATGCAGCAAAATTCTATTAATTGCTTCAGATGTTAAAAGACCTTAGCAGATGATAATCAAATTTGACAAATACAGTTTCTTTTTGAATTATTTATTGTTATTTTGTATTTGGTGTTTTGTCTGCATGTAAGCAGCACCTTCATACCATACCTCCAGAGTCCAGAAGAGAGTGTTAAAGAGTCTCAGAAACCAGACTTACAGATGATTGTGAGCCACCATGCAGGTGCTGCGATCAAACCCAGATCCCTTGGGAAAGCAGCCAGTGCTCTTAACTGCTGAGCCATTGCTTTTAGCCCCGCCAGTCTCTTTTATGTAGCTTTTTTTTTTAATCCTCATCAGTAACAAGATTCCAAAGACACTCAGTTCAAAATTATCCCCCTCTCCATGGCTCCCCTTTTCTGTTACCTCAAGAAGAAACTACTCAAGGTTGATTGTGCTCTGTTCCTCTTTGTTGCCAGGATATTGGCAGGTGGACAGCTGGGGAATAGCATGGGCTGCTTTCTATTGCAAAATCTCCAGACCCAGCATCAGAGAGAATGGAGATTTTTTAGTTAGTCTTAGTGGGCTCTGGCACTCACTAACTACACAGCCCAGCACAGGTTACAATACCTAAAACAGAACAGAGGTCTGCTCGCAGGGCTGTTGTGAGGCTTGAGTGAAACCATACTGAAACAGCTTTCCCGGGTTAATTTCAGCACCTGTCCATCTTCTCCACCCAAAGGTCTGGTAACACAAGCTAAGCGAGATAGCTAGTAAGACACATCTAATGAGACCACCATGGGGTGGCTAGATTTGAGACAAGGTAATCAGAGTTCCTTTCTGTTCCCCTGTTAAAATCTTTGACAAGTGGGTCTGCCTGAGGGAAGCTATAGTACCTGGCAAGCCTCTATTCATTACCAGCTGTGCATAGATAGTGAGGTTGGCCTTATCCAGAGTCCAGCCATGATTTACCAAGCACATAAAGCTACCTCTCATTCAGCTGATACCAGGCATCTTGACCTCATGATTTAACTGACCTAAAGAAAAAAAAAAGACTTGAAGGAAAAAGGGTTAGCATGGATAATGAAGCAGAGAGAGTCCAGCAACAGATAAAGATATTTTCCCAGGTTCTTGGACAGATCTGGAGCTTGTCATAAAGTTTCGTAAATGATTTTCCTGGCTTAAGGAATTTTTTTTAATGTACAGTACAAATCCAGGTATGGCCAGTTTGTCTCTGAAATTATACTGTACTGGGTGGAACTTACATTTATGATAAGACAAGGGAGGAGAGTTAGGCATATTCCATGTACTATTAACAAGTTGAAGAAAAATTCTGAGTAACAGGTCCACAGGTTAAAGGCATGGAAGCCTATTATCATTTGTCCCCATGAGTGTCTTGACTGCTATTTTATAGCTACTATATGAAAGTGAACCATTGTCACATCATCTTCCTGGAACTTATCACTGCAACCAAGGAGATATGAAGCTTACTCATTGGACTGAGGGAATCCAGTGAAAGAATGATCCCTTCCAGAAGTTGTATGTTCTTACCATAGGACAAGAGAAGAGCTGCTGTTTGCCTGACCCAGCACCAGGGACATGCAGAGTTCTGTAAGAGGGAGCTTTAGACAGATGGGCCACTATGGCAGTACTATCTTGGAGATTGGATGGAACAAACTCTGAGCGAAAATGGAGGCGAGGGTCCACTTAACTAATTGAGAGGAAATTCAACTGTGATTTTGGGAGCCAAGATAGTTTGAATAGCACCCCACCATTTTTTTTGTCTGTACATACAATGCTACAGGTAGTATGCAAGGCTTTTGAGGGACTCTGACTAACCAAGAAAAAAGTAGAAAGGAAATGAGAAGACTGTGAGCATAGTTTCCTTCCTCAAATGCAGGTAAACTGGTGGCCTAGAACAAGAATCTGAGATTTAATCCCAAACAGGACATAACAGATTCTTCTAAATTTTTCACCCCATCATCAGAGTCCCTACCAAGTTAACACTCTTTGGACTGACCATGCTGGAATTCATGTCATCTTTTCTTACTTATCTATATTCTGTTCCCAGGAGTCTACCTGAGCAACCAGAGTGACAACATCAGTGTCACTACATCTACTATGGAGCATGCATGAATATCTTCTGGCACTAACTTATTCATTTCTCTCTGAAAACTCTAATAGTATAGGTAACTTGATGTCCTTCCTAGACTTATGTGTTGAGCACCACAGCTGCTGATGCTCTTCTGGGAGGCTGTAGAAATTTTAGAAGGTGAAGAAAGTGGGTCCTTAGGAACAGGGTGTTGGGGCTATATGTTTTCCAGGACTAGTCTCTGCTTATCTCTCTCTCTCAATCCCTGTCTACCATGATAAAAGTCTCCTGTTCTATATACTACAGTCTCCAATGACTATGGACAGACATCTATGGTACTGTGAACCAAATTAAAAATTAGTTACTTTTCTATTGCTGTAATAGAATATCCTCTTGTAAAGCAATTTAAAGAAGAAAGAGATTTACTTGGGCTTCCAATTCCCTAGGGATATGAACCAGCAGAAATATGAAGTCAGTCTTTCATTCACATAGCAGAATGATCACATTTCATCTGTACACAGGAAGTAGAGAGAAAATAGAAAATGGCTAGAAATCCTCAAAGCCCACCCTTTGTGACACACTTCCTCCAGCAAACATTCACCTTTTAAAGGTTCTATAAAATTCCCAAGCATTGCCACCAACCAGGACAAAGTGTTCAAACATATAAGCTTTTGGAGAACATTTCTCATTCAAACCACAACCCTTTTTCTCCATAGGATTATGGCCATGTCATAATGCAAAATGCATTTAGTCCAACTTAAAAAGTCCATAGTCTTTAACACTTTTCCAGAGTCCAAAGTTTCTACTTCTGAGTCTCAAAGCAGTCTCTTAACTGTAAACTTCTATAAAAATCAAAATGAAAATTACATACTTCCAACATAGAATGGCATAGAATATATATTGCCTGCCATTCTAAAAAGGAAAGATGACAACATAGCAAGGAAAGATTGCCCCCCATGAAAAAAGTAAAGAAGCTCAGCAGGGTAAACACCAAATGTCCCACAGCTCTGGAATCTCCTACATTGAAGTCTTGAAGTCTCCATTGCAGTCCAAGCTTCATCTTCAAATCTTCCTGCAATGGCCTTTCAGAATCTTCTTGCAAGACTTCCCTACACATATTACCTGTCCTAAGTTGTCTTCTGAAACTATAGAAAAAGAAGCCATGACCCCATCAATCATGAATCTTTTATGTCTCAACAAAAAAGTACAAAATGGACAACACTGCTAGTCCAACTGCCAGCATGTGTTGGACACTTGCCCCTTTGGACCATAGTTACAACAACTTCTGTATGCTGACACTGGTGAAAAACTTACCTAGGAATTTGCTTTCCAGAAGCAGGAAAGCCTGTGGGTTCTTTCCTTTTGTAAATGGGAGGCTTAGCTGTTGTGTAGCCAAATTTAGCTACTTGGTTCTTCTTTTTTCTACCCTTCTCCATCATTTTCTTCTACCTGTTCAACCCCCTAACACTAGATAAGAGAAAAAAAAGGACAGAGAGTAAAGGAAAGAGATTCCTAACTAAAGTCAGGAATCGAAAAGGGGGTGACATTATCGTTAGACTACTTTCTGTTGGTTGGGGTGTTGAACTCCTTGGGACAAGTTTGATATTTGCTGTCAGGATATCTAATTTCTTGTTGTTTTTTTCTTATTTGCTCATGACTAGTTAACAAACCATGACCAACAGGAATCGACAACAACCAGCAACCAACCAACAGCCCACTCTGCCTCTTTGGAGGCCCTAACATTTATATACCCTCTGAAAATTCCCAGAATTCCAAATGTCACACGTTTGCAGAAACTATCTGCAGCTGGAAAAATCATGCCCCTGCTAGAGCATGAGGCAAATCATAGTCAGCTGCTGTGAAGCAGCCCCATATTCCCACACCAGGGGTTAAAACAAAAACATATTATAATATTTCTACATTTTTAAAAAGAAACCAAAATTCCAGAATTTTCACTACACTAGAGAGGTCTTGCCCCTGGTGGGGGGGGGGTGTCCTGTTCTACTGTTCCAGTGCAGAGCGAGATGCTGCTCTTTAATGACATTAATCTTTGTAGTAATTACAGCCTCTTTTTCACATGATGCTGCAACCTTATGTTTCTTGGTGTTCTTTTGCTCTCTGAATTCAACATCTATTATTTTGCTGCTTCACTTAATGTTCTTATTAATTTTAGACTCACATAAGAATTGTCTTAGTCAATGTTTTATTGCTATAAAGAGATGCCATGACCATGGTAATAAAAGGAAAGCTTACCATTCAGAGATTTTAGTCCATTATCAGTATCATGGCAAGCCTCATGGCATGAATGCAGACATGGTGCTGGAGAAAAAGCTGAACATTCTACATCCTGATCCAGGCATCAGGAAGAGAGAAAGCCTCTGTGCCTGGCTTAGATCCTAGAAACCTCTAAGCTTACCCCCAGTGATACACTTCCTCTGACAAAGACCGCAACTACAATAACAAGGCCACACTTATTCCAACAAGGCCATATCTTTTAATCCCTACCAAGTAGTTCCATTCAATAATGACCTCGAATTCAAATACATAATCCTATGGGGGCCATTCGTATTCAAAACACAACAGAGTAATCAGAAATGGCCATTCTATAGACTTAGTGTTATGCTGTCTTTAAATTTCTTTCACCAAAGAAATTAGCCCATTACTTTTTAATACAGCCTCACACAAATTTGCTGGGGATAGCCAGAATTCAGCTACATTCTTTGCTTTAAAGATCACAGAAATGGCCCTTAGTCTAGTTACTATTAAAGTCCTTGTTTCCCTATAAAACTTCATGAGCCAGGCCTTCACTATCCATGCTACACTCAGCACTTCTGTTTCTGTTTCTCACTAAACTCTTTCTATATTTCTCAATAGCTTAAGAGTCCAAAGTCCCAAATTTTTTCACATTTCTTGAAAAAAAAATCAGGTACAGTGACCCCACTCCTGGCACCAAAATTTGTATAAGAAGTCTACATTGTGATAAAATACTCCAAAAGAAAGCAACTTAGAGGAGACAATGTTTATTTTGGGAGTTTTATGTTGGAACAAAAAAGGCATGGTGGCAAAAACATGAGGACAGCCTGGCAGTTAGGTAACATAGTCCTTCATCTGTACACAGGAAGCAGAAAGTGAAAACAGGAAGGTTGAACCAAGCTAAAAAAAACCTTAACTCCCACACACAGTGATGCATTTTCTCCAGCCAGATTTTACCTCCTAACATTTCCACAAACTTCCCAAACAGCACCAACCACTGGTGACCAACCGTTCAAGTACATGAGCCTATAAAGGTCATTTCTCATTCAAACCACAGCATTCCCTTAATGATTTATGTCACAGTGAGGCAAGGAAAGAGAAATTCACAGTGGCAAAGAGATGTGATAAAGGTACACAGCTGTGAAATGACACTGCTTCCTTTCTTTTTCTTTAAGATGTATTTTTATTATTTTTAATTATGTGCGTATATGTATGTTGCAGGGTATGTGCATGTGATTTCAGGTGCCCATAGAGACCATAACTATCAGGGTACCCTAAAACTGGAGTTATAGCTAGTTATGAGCCATCTGACATGGGTTCTGGGAACACAACTTGTCCTCTGGAAGAGCAGTACATGTAACTACTGAGACATCTCTTTAGCCTCCCCCATTTACTACTTTGCATATGATGAACTTCCTTCTCTACTCACTCTTTATTATGACACCTGACAGCCTACTGACTCCAATTAGACTTTCACCTCTGCTCAGTCTGTAGAAACTTGTTTTCTATCCAGTGGGTTTGGCCTCCAGGAAAGGAAATCTTGATAATAAAAGGACAATAATTCAGTACCCTCAATTTACAATTCCCCAAACAAAAAAAGTAGCCAAGTATCTCACCTCTCTGAACAGGACAAAGGTGGACAAGAATATGCAGGAGACTTTTCAGATTTATGATGAACCTACAGAGAAAACTTCAGAGCTATGTGAGAATAGAAAGCTAACTCATTGGAGAAGGAGTCAAAGTCTCATTAGTCATTGTAACAATACAGCAATGGATAGCAGAAAAACTACCCTGGTTTAAGTGCTTATTAATAAACAATATGGCCATAGTGGGAGAAACATGGCAGCTTGGCTATTGGTGGATTGGTCACCAATCTTAATTTTTGTGATCAAGTAAGTAAAGGCACAAATATTTCTCAAGTATGAGGGAAGAAAATTACAAATTTTATGAAAATGAATCACCTTCTGAGCATTAAAACCTTTTCGGCTGTGATGTTGGTTAATGTGGGTGACAGCCCTTTCTGCCTGTTCCTTGGCATGTGGTTATTGGGAGCCATTTGTAACACTCCCATTTTGTCTGTGAAGAGACATTTTAATTGAAAAATCATTTGCCCATAAAATTATTATCATCAATTCACATTCCACCAAAGGGCTGCATTATGACTATAAAACAATTTGTAAGTAGATTCATTTCACCCACTAAATCACCTCATATTATGTTGTGAACAGAATGATTAAAGCAAGTTAGCATTTTGTTGGCAAAGTAATTACATTATTATGCATTTTATCCACAGAGATACTTAAACTACTGAGTCCATTTGTCTTGTTGACACAACATCTATATGTATTGGACAGAACACATTTTATTTAGTTGATGCAATTAATTTTATTCACCAAACACTTTTGAGCTTAAGCTACCTTTTTTTTTTTTCTTTCATAGGTAGAAATTTGACTGGATGACAAAATTAGCCTTGCATTGATCGTGCTTTCTTGCATGATCAGTGTTCATAAATTTTTTTTCAAACTGTATAGAGACTGGTAAAGAAAGTGTTCCTTTATTCCAAGCATGCTGGCTAGGAAAATGGCACACATACACTTTCTAAAGGATCATTTACATCTATCTGCTTGAGCATTCCATCAGATAATATTTTCTTGTTGCTAATGTCTTTAATGGCTTCAGACCTTTCTGGGATGATGCCAAAGTCTGAGTAGAGCTGGGCTTTAGAATTTAGCATTTGTTACAGGATTAAAGACCCAAAAACCATTCAGCACAACCAGAGTTCAAATAGAGCCTATACTAACCTTGCAGGTGACTACCTAGAAAACAACAACAACAACAACAAAAACTTCTCACCAAACAGTCCTGAGTACATATTACATAGAGTTTTTAAAGATAAAGAACACAGAAAAACTATATCCTGGTTGGCAGGTACAGGGGAAAACAAGCAAGCATTTTAACAATAGCAAAGAATACACAGTTAGCTGGGACATTTCTAACCCGAGTTTCTAGAACAAAGTTGGGTGCTTTTCTATGGGACTTTTCAGAGCAGGGGTTACAAACCAAAGATGGCTTGCCCTGAGACCAAATGGGAGCCCTGTTTACAGACTAACATAGGACAACTGAAAACATGAAGAATTCTCCCAGTTGTTCCAAGTTAAGAGTTCTGTTAAGAAAGATTCCAAATATATTTTCCTGATGTCAAGCAAGAGGTGGAAAAAGACATTTGTTCTGTCATGGCAAACAACTTTCACCCCAGCACTCACGGGATAGAGTAAAAGAGTCAAGACTTCAAGAAAAGCCTAGGATGCATTGCTATGCACAAGCTCTCTCTCCTTTCCTCTCTTCTTGCTTCTCTCCCCACCACAATCTCCTAACCTTCCTAGCACTATAAACATAGTGCCTTACCTTCACCTCCGTAAACATATCTATCTCCGTCTTTCAAGACTCTATCAGGTAGTTCCAGGTTTGATGAGACTGTCACCTGCTACTGCATAGTGACCTGTGTCATCTCAATAATGGCATACCAGACTCCCAGGGAACCTGGAAGAATTACCACTATAACATTGAATCTTTGGTTCGTGTGTGATCATATTTGGAATCACTTAAGAGATTGAGGCTCATCTGTGGTTATGGCTGTGAGGTGTTTGGAGAAGGGTTATACAAGCAGGGAGGCATATTATGAATGCGGGCTGTTTATTCTCATGTGCTTGAATAAAAGGAGGTAAACGGACTCCTCTTGCTCCCTCATCTTGTGAGCTGCGTTACCCTGCCATGACCTTATGTTGACGAAAGCCCCCAACTCCAGATGAATCCCCTGAATCAAAAGAATTCATTTCTTCCTTTGTTTATGTCAGATATTTTGTTACAGTGTGAAGCAAAGTGACTATTTCAATAAGTAGTTTAGCTAGAGAGGCTTTTGTCCATCAAGCCCTTTCTCAGAAGTCAACTCAAACTTCACAACACCCACTTCACCGCAGGGCTCCAGGAGGTTTGGCTATTAAAATCATCCACATGGAACTAGTGAAATAGCTCAGTGGCTAAGTGCACTTGCTACTTTTCCAGAGGACCAGAGTTCAGATCCCAGTACCCATATCAAGCAGCTCATATCATCTGTAACTCTAGCTCCAAGGGATCAGATGTCTCTGGCCTCCTTGGGTGATTGTTCACATAGCATATATCCACATGCTGACACACATACCTATGCGTAATTAAAAAATAATAAAAATATTTTGAAAAATCTAAACATAAAGCAATTTATCATATATTTAAAAATAACATAGTTTAAACATATATAGTGACCCTGTAAGTGGAAGGAGAGTTAATGGTTTTAGAAATAAGAAAAATAACAGCAGACTGTTGTTGGATATGCACACCACCACCCATGGAGGCTGATTCTATAGTCTATGTTCACACACACACACACACACACACACACACACACACACATTAACATGAGAAAGCAGATTGGCAACATGGTGATATAGCTTTTCAAAGGGCTCCCAACCAGGACATTTGGGTACCACGATCCATACCCAGACCATCTCTAGAGATTTGAGTAAGAAATTTCCTCCATAGGCTCAAGCATTTAAACAATTGTTTCCGTGCTTGTGGCATTGTTTGGGAAGGCTTAAAAAATACATACTTTCTCACTTGGGGTAGGCTTTCTGCTAATTCTAGCTTGTAATCCCTGCTTTATAATTTTGTTTGAGATGCAATCTCTCAGCTTCCTGCTCTGGCTGCCATGCTCACCTTTTGCAACTAACTATGTATCTCCACCATAATGGACACTTATTCATTTAGAACAATAAGTCCAAATAAACTATTCATTCTATTAGTTGTTTTGGTCATGGTGTTTTATCACAGCAACAGAAAACTAATTACTATACCATCTGACTCCCAAGTGTTCTCTTCCACTAGCAATTCAACTGACATATTGATCATCTCCATTCATGTTTTTCACATATTAGTCATTTCCCAGCTTCCAAAACTATAACTGTGGAAGCTTGGTACAGTCTGAGGTTGGTTCTCTAATGCGTACACATGTTCCTGAGCTTCATGGTATCTCTACAAAACAAAAGAACATTCTAAAAACCCTGAGAGCAGACCAAAATTCTTTAGATGCTCTAGTCTTTCTGGAGATTCTTGGAAGTTTTTCAACAGCCCCATGAACACAATCTTTGTTGATAATGCTCTCACTTAGGAAAACAAATGGAGGACCAGACTTTGCATCAAGCTTCTCTAAATTCCTGGAAGCCCTTTGTAAATGATTCTTCTTGGCATATTTGAATATGGATAAGGATATTTTTCATCTGCCTGTTACTTCTATGAAGTAATCTCCACTAAGGTCAAGAGCAGGTGTTTTGGAAAATGTGTCTCCCAGAGAAGTGGCTCTGAGGAGACTCAAACAAAGCTATGAAGTAAACAGTCAAGCTTTAAAGGAAATCTTGCTCCTTCTACCCCATCATATCACTCAATGTTAAAAGATAAGCTCAAAATGCAAACTGATGAGAAGAAAATTTACCTTTTTTTATTTTCATGAATGCAAAAACAGGCACCACAGTGAAGGTCAGCTTACATACAGTTGACAGTGAGGCTTTGTGATGCCAACACAGCTGGCCAATATAGGCAAAGGTCCAGTCAGTAACACAGACCTCAGAATGATGCAGTGGAAGTGAAGGATTTTTTTTTGAAGTTTTTGGCTGATGGGGTTTATAGAGACCTGGCTACCCATCAGCTCCCCTAGAGTCCATATTAACCACAAGATAGGCCAGGCATGGTAGTGCATGCCTGCAATCCTAGTAATCAGGAGGCTGAGACAAGACAAATAAGAATTTGATGCCAACCTAGTTAACACTGAGTTCTAGGACTCATGGGCTACATAGAAATATATCTTCCTCCTCACCTCTCCATTTCCATCTCCTTCTTCCTCTCCCACACATCAGCCTCCAAATTCTGGCTAAGTTGCCTCAACATGTGACCAAAGGACCTTTATTTTTATGAAACTCTAGCCTATATAGAGATAGACTGAGTCAATCTACAAAGGAGTAAGCTATGTCTCAAATCCTACCTATAAAGCTTCTTGCCCAAGTTCTGGATAAATAAATAAATCCTACCTATAAAGCTTCTTGCCCAAGTTCTGGACACAAGCATCACTGGATGGCCTGGCTTTATCTTAACCTACCTGGCCAAGTCCATTTATTTTTAAACTCTTTGTTGAACCTGTGTTAATTAAAGTGTTTATGATCTTACCTTATTTTAGTATTTAGTATTTGAAATATACTACATCTTCTCATTTAGAAAGGAAGGAAAGAAGAAGGGCAGACAATGCCCACATCGTCAGGTGTTGAAGGGGTTATTGAAGCAATCCAGGGGAAGTTTTGCACAAGACTTCAAACACAATGCATTGAGTTCAGGGTTCACAAAAGTGAACTACTGTTGCTTTGCTCCATTGTTTATTTAGACAGATTCTCTCTACGAGCCAAGGTTGGCTTAATACTTCTGACCTCAGGCTCCTCAGTACCATTGCCATCACCATTGTGTGATACCACCTGTGGTTACTAGCTAATGTTCATCTCACATGTATGAGGGAATATGACTGTCCACACTGTAATAGACCATTTTTGGTTATGCAAGTTTGACACGTTGTTTGACTTTTTCAGACCTTAGGACTTTGGAGGAATCCCTGCTTCAGCAAAGGCTAATGAGAACAAGAGTATATTTTTATGTAAAGTATTTCAAAGCAGAAAAAAACAACTCCCTTGGTATAAACATTTGGCCTATGGTTACTCCTGGGAGGTATAAAGTGAAAAGAGACAAATATGATTTTCCAGAATGCTAGAAAATGTTTATGTCTTTTTCTGGCTTGTGCTTATGTAGATAAAGATTAATTGAAGATCAGTACACTTTATAGACTTAAGCATATGTATTCTATCTTAATTAAAAATTCAAAGTGTGAGATGCTCTTACTAGTTTTAAGAGAAATTTTACACTTTTTAAATTTAAATTTACATATTTACAAAAATATACTTGTGTATGAGTCTGAGAGTCCCTTTCACCTGAGGTGGTTCAAAGTGTCAATAATGCAACATTTGGCCTTTTCTTCCTCTTCTGCTGCAATTTCTCACTCTTTCCCCAGTGTTTATCTTTTCCATGATTCAAATGATTATTTTTGTGATAATGAATCAGATGGTTCTCCTGCTTGATTTGTCTAGCAACATCATTTCATCTAAATGCCCAAACAAAATTTACCCTTTTCCAGTGTTGACTGGATCTTTTCCTGACTCACTGTCCAGCAGGCACAATGGATAGCTCTGCTCAGTGCTACAAGCAGTTCCCATGCAGAAGATAATTAGGGGATCACATTTGTTTAGTTTTCTGACAACCAAGATCAACCATCGACCCTCTGATGACTCGTGAAATAGCCAAAGTAATGGGCTTAGAAAATTTGCCTCAGGAATAGTTCAGCTGAAGCAGAAGAAAGCAATGAAGTTTCTTTTTACTCATCACAGCACTGTACCCTCTAGGCTAAAGTCATACCTTGTTTCATAGGCCTCTCTTGGAAGAGATAGTCTGAGCCACATTTTCAAAACTTTTCTTACAGGGTTGTCAGACAGGATAGGAGCCACACCGGAGAGACAGCCTCCGTGTTGTTTCAGAATTCAGCCACTGATACTCATTTGCTCCCTCACTTGTTCAATCACTCAGAAGCCATTTATTGAGTACCTGTTACACACAGCATAGCGCAGTAAACAAAACAGAACCTGCATGTCTTGCAGACCATATATTCTAGCTAGAGAGATTTAAAATGAAGTAATCTCATGGAATAGTAAATTCTCTACTGTCTCTCTCCTTTTTTCTTTACTTCGAGAGGCAGAGACTTCCTATGCAGCACAGGTTATATCTGATCTTAGGATCTTCCCTCTCTTGCTTCCCCAGTGTTGTGATTACATAAGTGGGTCACCACACATTGCTACCTTATTTCTTCCTTTTGTTTTATTTAAAAAGAAATAAAATGATTCTTTATTCTGTTTTATTTTTTTAATATTAGTTACAGTTTATTAACTTTGTATCCCAGCTGTAGCCTGCTCCCTCATTCCCTCCCAATTGCACCCTCCCTCCCTCATTTCCTCCCTATCCCTTTCCAAGTCCACAGATAGAGGAGGACCTCCTCCCCTTCCATCTGACCCTAGCTTATCAGATTTCTTCAGGTCTGGTTTCAAAGTCCTCCTCTGTGGCCTAGCAAGGCTGCTCCTCCTTCAAGGGGTTGGGGCAGAAGGTCAAAGAGCCAGCCATTGAGTTCATGTCAGAGACAGTCCCTGTTCCCCATACTAAGGTACGCATTTGGATACTGAGTTACCATGGGCTACATCTGAGCAGGGGTTCTGGTTATATCCATATATGGTCCTTGGTTGGAGATACAGTCTCATAAAAAACCCCTGTGTCCAGATATATTAGGTCCTTGTGGAGCTCCTGTCCTTTCCAGGTCATACTAACCCTCCCCCCTTCTTTCATGTGATTCCCTGCACTCTGCCTAAGGTTTGGTTATGAGTCTCAGCATCTGTTTTGATACAGTGGTAGGTAGAGTCTTTCAGAGGCCTTCTATGGTAGGCTCCTGATAAACACCTTCAGCAAAGTGGCTGGATACAAAATTAACTCAAAAAAAAAAATCAGAAGCCCTCCTGTATACCAAAGACAAAAGGGCTGAGAAAGAAATCAGGGAAACAACACCCTTCACAATAGCCACTAATAACATAAAGTATTTTGGTGTGACTCTAACCAAGCCAGTGAAAGACCTATTTGAAAAAAAAAACCCTCAAGTCTTTGAAGAAAGAATTGAAGAAGATATCAGAAGATGAAAAGTTCTCCCATGCTCATGGATAGGTAGGATTACCATAGTGAAAATGGCCATTCTGCCAAAAGCAATCTATGGCTTCAATGCAATTCCCATCAAAATACCAAACACAATTCTTTACAGACCTTGAAAGAAAAATTCTCAACTTCATATGGAGAAACAAAAAAACCCAGAATTTCCAAAATGGTCCTGTACAACAACAGATCATCTGGAAGTATCTCCATCCCTGATCTCAAGCAATAGTAATACAGAGCAATAGTAATAAAACCTGCATGGTATTGGCATAGAAACAGAAATGTAGATCAATGGAACCGAATAAAAGACCCCGAAATAAACCCAAACACCTATGAATACTTGATTTTTTACAAAGAAGCCAAAACCATTCAATGGAGAAAAGACAGCATCTTCAACAAATAGTGCTGGTCCAACTGGATGTTTACATGCAGAAAAGTGAAAATAAATCCATCTTTATCACCCTGCACAAAACTGAAGTCCAAGTGGATCAAAGACCTTAACATAAAACCAGATACTCTAAATCGGTTAGAAGAAAAAGTGGGGAAGAGCCTAGAACTCATTGGCACAGGAGACAACTTCCTGAAGAGAACACCAACAGCACAGGCTCTAAGAGCAACAATCAATAAATAAGACCACATGAAACTGAAAACCTTCTGTAAAGCAAAAGACACTGTCGTCAGAACAAAACGACAGTTTACTAACTGAGAAAGGATCTCCACCAACCCTATATCTGACAGAGGGCTGATATCCAGAGTATATAAAGAACTCAAGATGTTTCTTTATTCTTGAGAATTTCATACATTTCACATTCCAACTCTCCGAATATCCTTCATATTCCCTTCAAGCATTCCGTTGAATCCTTGGTACATGGAAGAGAGCTAGCATATGCACAATTCATTCAGAGCAAATAAAACTGATTAAAGATGATATAAATATCATAATGATGCTATAGATGAACAAGATACTAAACATCTCATGAGATACTCCTTTCTTATGACAAAGTTTTCTTCAAAAATTTTAGAGAAGCCCTATGTAAATGTCATGTATTATGTATTATATGATATACATCAATCAATATTAGCTAATTCCCTGAGCAATAGAAATGAAGGCACAAACCACTACCAATCATGGACACACAAATTAATTTCAGCGTTATATACCCATCATAAACTGAAACTGGAAAATGGGTCTTTGAGTAAAACAGTTTGCTATGCAAGCATGATAACCAGAGTTCAGATCCCCTACACTCACATAAATATTGAACTATTGTGGTGGCCTGCCTGTAGTCTTAGTCATCAGGAAGAAGAGACATAGGATTCCTGGAGCAAGAATTATTAATCTAACTGAGTCAGTGACTCAGGTTAAATGAGACCAGACTCAATATATAAGGCAGATACTTATAGGAGAAGACACCTGTTGTCAACCTTTGATCTTAATATACATATTTATACTTGTGCAAACACACAAATACATGTGACTGTGTACACACACACATATATATATGTATATATATATATATATATATATATATATACATATATATATAAACATACCGCAAAATATAAACATGAAAAAATAAAATACAATAGAGGTTTTCCATTTCTACTCTGGCATATAAAGAGCCTGGAAGAATAAACACAAAATCCACAATTTCTCTTAGGACCATCATAGAACTGTTGTCACAGATCAACTTGTCGTAAAAACTGTTGTCACAAACAGGCAAAATATAAAGTGAGAATCTTGAAGGGCCAGGATATGGTTTAGGTTGATAGTTAATTTTGATTGTAAACTTGGTGAATTAAAAATTACCCCGAAAAAAACATTGCCTCAATTCTTGATATTCCGTAATAGTGCTTCATAAAATTTGTAGCATAAAACTGTGGCATTGCCTCCTCAAGAGATGAAAAAAATTTAAAATATCCACTGTGATCTTCCTCCAAAGCCCTGTTGGAGAAATCCTCACTTCCTGTGTCCAAACTCAAGCTCAGCTGAGACTTCCCCATCTAAAAAGACCAAGGGGAGCTCCCTTTAAATTTTGCTATCTGTGTGAGGCTCACTTCAATGAAAGGGGTATGGCTGGATGGCTCAGGCTGAGTGTGTGAGTACAGAAGGGCAGATCAGCAAGCAGCCATAAGCAAGAACAGTGTTCACAGTCCCTCTATTAACACTCATTATGCCTTACTTTCAGTCACAAACTCTTCCAGATCAAAAGCTTCACCACCCAAGGGAAGACACTATGCTGGGAGTTCACATCTGACATTTCAAATAATTAGAATTTCACAGTTCAAACAATAGCTTCATATTTTATTCCTGAAATCGAAGCTGTTAGTCAATTTAACAGGATTCACCCAGAGCTGTGGACATGGACAGACACAGCAAGGATATGGTGACAGCACTCATTCAATTGCTATCCCCCGCCCCCACCTCGGTGTTCTCAGGTCCTGTTGAAATGTGAAATCCAATAAGAATATTTACAGCCCTGTGGACACTAGCAAAGCCTCTATATGCTCAACGGGAACAACCTGTCTTGAACTTTGGATAAAGGACTGAGACTGCAAAGGAGGAACCAGAAGTCCCAACCTAGGTACTCAGAGATGTCTAGAAGGAAAACAGTAGACATGGAACAATGGTTAAGAGCACAGGTCTTCATACCTACACCCACGACCCTCCAAAGATAAACTGACTTATTTTTAAGATGTATTTTTTATTTGAGGTGTGTGTGTGTGTGTGTGCCTGCATGCATGCCCCTAACCTCTGAGCGGTCTCTCCAGACCCAAGATCTCTTTTATGTTTCTGACTCTTACAGGCTGTTTGATCACACACACCTCATATCACTTCATCTGTCCTTCCTTCATCTGGAGAGAGAGCCGCAACAGCAGCCTCACCCAAGCTGGCATTTCTGTCTTTATGCCACCAGATTGACTAACTTTCCACAATTCCTGGTCAGTGCTCTGCTTTATGAAGCTCCCCTTTGAGGACTGCCTGGCCCTACTCCTTTGCTCTCCAAATTCTGGTTGAGATTGGCTGAAACAAAGTTGCAAACAGTCAGAGGGCACCAAGACTGTACTGTTTGCCTCTATTTTTACTCCCTGCAGCTGCAGCCAACAATAGCCTTAACCTGTGACCACAGCTTTCACAGTGTGACCCCTCTCCCAGTGGTTCACTAAAGTCTGGCATCAACAATCCATCTTATTGTACACTCAGCCAAGAGGATATCTGAAGGTGACTTTTCAAAGAAGAGACTCAAATGAACATTTATTGGGCATGGTGACAAATACATCCTAGCATTTAGGAGGTAAGCTTGAGGAGTTCTAGCAAACTTGAGGCCATCTTGATTTACACAGTGAGACCCTGCTTAAATAAAAGAAAGCAAGAAAGAAATAAAGAAGGAAGGGAGGGAGGGAGGAAGGAAGGAAGGAAGGAAGGAAGGAAGGAAGGAAGGAAGGAAGG
>NW_026596158.1:8444642-8565599 GCF_907164565.1 Psammomys obesus
AGGAAGGAAGGAAGGAAGGAAGGAAGGAAGGAAGGAAGGAAGGAAGGAAGGATTATTATTATGATTCAAGGGCTGGGACACATAGCTCAGTGATTGCACACTTGGCTATCATAGAACAAAGTACTACATATCATCCTCAGCAAAACAAACATTTAAATATATAAAAAAATTAAAACTATCAAATGTAGCTCCTTAACTCTTATGAAGGTGGCTCACTAGAAAAGGCTTTTTTGAATCGGCCCTTATGGACAGGGAAGGAAGTAAAACTGAAAAGTTTGAAACCTGCAAGATCTCTGCTGAATTTGTGGAGAGTGGTGAAATCATAATGACTGCGTAGAGTTGGCCCGAGAGGCCCAGGCTCCTATCCTTGTGTGGATAGACATTGTGCACAGGTGGCTTTCTTTGGGATGACAGTGCTGAGACAGCATGTTGACAACTAGTGCTGAGGGGTGTCAGCTGGCGGTGCTGCTACCAATGGGAAAAGAGCCCTTCATGGGGCCTAGAGAGATATCACAATATCCACCGCAGAATCTTCTCTTATATGGGACTACTCTTTCAGGGATACCCATACCAGGTTTCTTTTTCTAATTCCACTCAAATATCTAGAGTTAGTTATCTAAGTGCCCCTTGAGTTACCATTGTGATCTTGCTAGGATAGGCACAGCCTTTTCTTGGATAGACAGGATGCACAGCACCTGACACAGATGTGAATTTATATCCAGAAATGACTGTTATCCACCCCCACCCCACCCCCACAGGAAGAACTTTCATGAGTCAAATGAGCAATGAGACCTACAAGGGAGGCCAGTAGTGAAGCAACTTGAAATTGAGGATATTTTCCTGAATAAGCTGATTGTGAGAAGCTTTTGAAGGTAAATTAAAGGTTATGTAATGGAATTTATACTTCTCAAACACAGCAACCATTTCCTTTAATTTTTGTTCTGTCAAAGATGATATTTCAAAACTGGACACATCTCCTGTTCTCATGTTTAAAGTTCATAAGGAAAGGCAACCTGAACAAGATACCAAGCAGATCTGTACCTGCAAATTGTGATGTGTTTACTGAAGGTAGCTTGCTATTCCCAGAGACAGAGATCAGCAGGTATAAAGGAACTAAACAAATAATTGGAAAAGAACTATCTGAGGAACTGCTTTGACGGCTAGACAGTTAATGAGTGCATCCATCTTAAAGCATGTTGGCTGAGTGATCTACTTATAATTCAATGTGTGCATAAAGCCCAAGGTTCGGAAAAAGTATGAGGAATGGTGTGAGAATTGGGGAGGTAGCATGGGTCTTGAGAAATAACTCAGATTGGTTGGTCAGTTTGTTTTCATCAAATACAATGGGAAGTTCCTGGAAGATTGGGGAGGGATCCGATCTTGTTAATATCTCTGCAAAATCTTGATGACTTTTCTATGAAATAGTCTTCATGAGAAATATGGCTGAGGCAGGCATGTGCTGTTGATTTGGAGAGAAGATCCACTCAAAAGATATGTACCTACTATGGAGTGGAGCAGAAGAGAAAAATGGGTAGGGGGAAACCTCTCCATGGGCTGAGCAGTGATGACTTTGGCTTTTCCATGTATTTGGAGGGAAATATAAGAGGAGACCTGTTCATCTGCAGTCAACAGATTTCATTCTGGGAATGCTCAGTTTCTGATGTCAGCAGCAGAGACATTAGGCAAACACATGCTTCCCTCCTAATGTTTACCGAGGTATAACTAACAAAACTGTAAGCATCAAACGTGTTCTGTACATCTAATGTTGTGAAATAACTACCACAATCAAGTTAATTAAAATATCCGCCATTTCATCTTACCTTACCATACTACTTAGTAGCCAACCTCTTGTAATTTCAAGTACATGGCACAATCTTATCAAGTATAGACATCACAAAGTGCACTAGATCTCCAGACATTACAACTCAAAGTTTGATCAGCACTCCCCCATCTCCTTTCACTCCCACTCATGGCAGCATCATTCAGCTCTGTTTTATGAACTTGGCTTTTGTAGACTAATCATGTAAGTAAGATAATGTGTTTGTCTTTCTGTGTCTGGCTAATTTCACTTAGCATAAATCTCCAAGTTCACCCATATTGTCACAAATGACAGGAATTCCTCTGTTGCCTGTGAGAAAGAGAAAACACCACATTTTCTTTATCCACCAGTGAACTCTTAGGTGGTTGATTCCATATATTCAGTGTAATGAATAATTCTGCAATGAACAGGGAAGTTTAGGTTATTAAGTCAAGAGAGATATACACCCAGAAATGAGATTGTTGTATTAAATAATAGATAGATAGATAGATAGATAGATAGATAGATAGATAGATAGATGATAGATAGATATTTAGAGAGTCCCATACCATAATGGGTTGCTGATTTATCTACTAATGATATGTGTTAATTCTCTTTTCTCTGCATCTTTCTCACCTCTAATGTTTTTAAAAATTATTGTTTGTGAGTTTCAGATATTTATATGATAAATTTTAGTTAGTTTCAACCTTCCATATCCCTATCTCATTGCTCTCCTTCTCCCATTGGAATGCTTCCTCTCAGCAAGTGCTCATACTTTCTCCTTTTCTTTGAAACCCATTGAGTTTAATTAGTTTCTTGACTACACTTGGATGGGAAGTTAATTTCTGGAGTAAGTGCAGTATATCAATAGCTTTTGGGAACTGTAGAAAATGGCACTTCTTTCATTAATAGCCATTAATTGCCAACAGTCCCTCCTGGGGAAGAGTAGGGTGTTTCATGAGACCCTCCCCTAACTATGGTAAAATGTTGACAGGACCAGTTTTTACCTTTTTCTAACAAGTATGAGGAAATAGCTCAGTATGGTTTTGATTTCCATTTTCTTTGTAACTGATGCTATTAAGCACATTTTCATATATCTGCTGACTATTTAGATGTCTATTTTGGGGAAATGTCTACTCAAGTCCCTGGACCATCTTTTAATTAGATTACTTGAAGGGGTTAGCTACTGAATTGTGCATGCTTGACACAACTTACAAATCACCAGACACTTGGTTTGTTTTACTTGGACACTTCAGGTATCCACCGATATTACAGAGCAATGAAAGCTCAAAATGAATACTATAAACCATTGAAAGAATGGAGAGAAAGCAAACCAGTACCTAGCTCAGGAGAATTCATCTTAAGAAGTTCAGCTCAGTATTTCCTGAGGTATGTGTGATGTGATGTGCGAAGTTTGAATACCACTGTATGGATTTCATGCTTCACTCACCGTCTTTCTTGGTCATGATTCATTCAAGAAAGCACAGTTTTCTCAGACTTCTGTAGTGCCCTGGCTAGTTTTACGTCAACTTGAAACAAGCTAGTCATCTGAAGGGAGACAATGTCAATTTGAAAAAAAAAAAAATGTTTCTATAAGACCCAGCTGCAGGGAATTTTCTTAATTAGTGATTGATGGTGGTAGGACCCAGCCCATTGTGGGTGGTGCTGTCCCTGGCCTGGTGCTGCTAGGTTCTACAAGCAAGCAAGCTGAACAAGCATGGGAAGCAATCCATTAAGCAGCACTCCTTCATGGCCTCTGCATTAGCTCCTGCCTCTCCAGGTTCCTGCCCTGCTGGAGTTCCTGTCCTGACTTCCTTTGATGATGAAAAGTGATATGGAAGAGCAATCCACATAAACACTTCCCTCTCCAAATTGCTTTGGTCATTGTGTTTCATCACAGCAATCATAATCCTAAGACATGTGGATTCTCTTAGGATGCAGGAAGAAGCCATTTTTAGCTGTAGAGGATTGTCTCTGCTACTAATCCAAGAGAGGCCTTTTTTTTTTCAAATAATAATTTATGCTTGAATATTCCATACATTTATACATTGTATGATAATCATAGTCATTCACCTATCTCCCTCCAACTCATCTCATCTCATCCCCACCTCATCTCCCTGCAAGTTTCATTTCCTCTTTTTAGTTTTTGTTATTAATAATCTCATGAGTCGAATTCCAGTTTTAAAGCACTATCACTCGCCGGAGGACTCAGTGGCCACCTTGGGCTCTGTGAATTCTCAAGTGTGTGGCACAGCTAGATAAGGCCTAGAGTTATGTACAGGTCCATTCTCTCCTGTGGTTATTCGCTCACCAGTATGCTGTTGCTTCTCTCTGACGTTCATTCCATCTGTTTTCTAGAGGTTTCAGGAGACAAATGCCATCTGCTTCTTGTTACCATGTTATTAGAACAATTATGACAAAAAAGAGTACAGCCTGAGACATCGGGTCTTTCTCCCTTGGCTTTCCCTAGGAGATATAGGATGTCTTATTGGTAATTTTTTGCTTACATTCCCCATCTCCAAGCTTCTTGCTCTGAACAAACCTGGTAATCACCCAAGAACTTCTCAGTCTAGAAGTAAAGGGAAGCAACAGAGGTTGTTAAAGGTTGCTATGTTACTTCTGCCTCAGGGGCATCACAGACTAAATGACAAGCTGAAGGGAGGCAACTGTAAGAAATTAATTTAAATGGAAGACTTGCAAGCATCAGTTAGACATGAATCTGAGCTCTAAAGTACCACTTAATATTTTCAGTAAATTTTTCAGCAACTTTCAGCTAAAGCTAGTATTTTGTGCAAAAAGTACCACTCCAGAGGTTGGGATTAAGACAAAAGGCATTTTTTTTGGCCATCTTTTCTAGCCTAGGAATCCAGAAGGAGAAATAGTAGAGAAGACAGTTGTCCTGCTTTGTTTTTTGTTTGTTTGTTTGTTTTGTTGTTGTTGTTGTTGTTTCACTTCTGTGATAAATACCAAAAGCATCTTGTAGAGGAAAGGATTTATTTCATCATACAGCCCATTAATGAAGGGAGTCAGGGCAGAAACTCAAGACAGGAATTAGAAGCTTAAGCCACAAAGGAATTCTGCTTTCTAGCTTGTTTCCAGGGTCATGCTCAGTTGCCTTTCTTCTGCAGTCCAGGACTACCTGCCTACAGATGGCACTGCGCGTAGTGGAATGCCCTCCTAAATCAGTTAGCCATGAAGAAAATGCTCCAAAATCATTCCAACAAGCCAAGACGATAGAGGTAATTTTTTCAATTGAGGGTCCTCTGTTGTAGACATTTTGGTTTATGATATATAAAAATGTTTGTGTTATAATCCCAAGTGGGGGATTTTAGTTTGTTTGCACCTATTAATTAGCTCCTGCAGAGTGTGATCTTTGCCAGCTGGAATTCTGAGGACTTGGAGGGGTATAAATATGATAGTCCAAAAGAAGAAGGCAGCATGGCTTAGAGGAGACAGAGGACTTGCCGCACTTGCTGGCTTACTGGTTTGTGGTTCCCCGGACTTCTGGATTTCCTGACAATGGATGTTGATGTTGCCCCCACAAAGAATACTATAACCCTACCCAGCAGGAAGAAGTAAAGAGGGCTAAGTCCGCTTTTTCTTACAACCTTCTCTTTCCCATACCTGGGGGTGGGGGGCTGTAAGGGAGGAATAAGCTTTAAGGAACCCCAAATCAATCAGTATTTGAAAAACTAGTGCCTACAGTCCTCCTTCCACAGTAAGTCAACTTATCAAACAAGATTCATCATCACAACAGTTCACCATTATGGCTTTCATTCTCAAAATTTAAAAGCCTTCCCTGACCACCCAGGGGGCCTCAGCATACTATTTCCAGATAGTATGGAAATGGAGTGGAATGATTGCAGAGAAGTAACAAATATTTTGCTATAGTAGCAACTTTTCTGCCCACCTCAATCTAGGGTGAGACCAAACACTCTCAGAACCCCAATCTATTTTCCAATAGAGGAATATTTGATGTGAGGTGTTTTCTCTTCTAAAAGACAGGTAATCAAATAAGGCCCGAATTGTCTAGATTTCACACATTTTAGCATAAAATTAATTAGTTTGGAGAATTACACAGCAGATAAACATACCAAGCAGCTAGACCTCTCTAATTGCATGTTTACATTTCACACCCAGCTCCTTTCATTATCCCAAGAAGTTGCCTGTAGCATGACTTTCCCATTAAGGGAAAGAAACCCACCAAATGATTTCAATTTTATGTCTGCAGAGCTCCTGATAAACTGACAGCACCATCAAAGCTCTCCAAATACATTTTATTTTCATTAAATGGCTAATCTAAAACCAATCAACCAAGACGTATAGAGAATGGCTGCCCAGAATAAGAATGTGTAACTCCCCTGGAAAATTTGTGAGAACAAATCCACAGTAATTATTCAGACAGACGATACCTCCCAAAGAGAATCTGACTTTCATGCAGTTGACACTAGTGTGTATTCCCTGTAATGATGGACAGACTGGAAGCCTGCATCTGTCAGCCGAAAAGCAGCACTGGGAGAATAGGTGTTTGTGCGTAGATTAAATTACATATTGCAAAGCTTAAATATGGGAAGGAGTCAAGATTCGGGAAGTATGAATCCAACCTTGTTGCCTGACATAAACTATCTGCTGCTGTGCTGAACGAAAGACAGCTGCATATTAGAACACATTAGAATCTGCTAAGATCATTAGAATTTGGAAATAGTAACGAGAAATAAGATAGGTGTGGTGTCTTGTTTCTAAAGAGAAACTTGTTCCTAAAAAGAAACTATTTGACCTAATTCACATCAGCAAAAGGACCATGTGGATCCCATGATGGAAGATGAGTTCCATTCATAGCATTAGTGTGTAGTAGTCATTTTTACAAATGGGAATAAATCAGTCCCTTTAACATGCAACTGAAACTCTCACCCAGGGACCTGAGTGGCGTGACGTGGCCCTAGCCCCCTAGCATGGTAGAAACAAGCACAGACACATGCCCTCCTGAACAATGTGACAGATGCATCTGTCCAGTGCTTCCAGCTGTGCCCTGGGTCCTGTTCCTGGTATGATGACCAGAATTCTTCAGCCAGCTCTGTATCTATGCTGAACACAGAGACATTTTACTATCTTTTAGAATGGCTTTGCCACGAGCAGAAATGTGTTTACAAAGATACCCTATCTATCCCTTTCATGGCTGTGTTAAGCAAACAGGCATGTTTATGGAGCACTGAGCTTTGGTGGATGAGAATCCTCACAGGAGCAGATTGCTCCAGCCCCAAAGGAGAAGGCCAAGGCCAAAAGGAAGCTACCACATCTCTAGATATTGAGCCATCACCATGCTGACAGACCCACACACCATTTTCACTGGCTTGAGAACCAGACTTTTTGCTTTCCTTGGTTATTTTCAGATGAAATAAAAATCTAAGAAATCCTCAGTAGAACAATTAACGCCCGGATATAAAATGCTTTGGGAAAGAAAGGTTTTTATAAGCAAGTCTTTTCCTGCATAGGTCACACTCCCCATCTCAGCAGATCAACTGAAATAGATTTTCTGCCTCTGGCCCTGGAAGGAATTATTTATGTTCTGAAATGAAACTAATGTGTGTTATAAATAAATCTTGAATGTGCTTGCCTCTCTATTTCTGGTAGTCGTTGCACCTTGCAATAAGGAGCTCAGGAGAGCCCTTGACGGCCTGAAGCAGCCAGATCTGCATGGACTGTTTCATGTGTTATCTCAGATGCTCTTATCTGGAACACATAAACTCCAGACCTCAGACTCTGAATGGTTAAAAGATTATGGTTAGATACACTTGGTGGTCTTAGAAGAGGACCTGTGTTCAGTTTTTAGATTCACACAGTGGCTCACAGCCAGCTGTAACTTTAGTTTGAAGGGATCCCTCTTCCTTGGACACCTGTATACTCATGGTATACATATATAGATGTAGGTACATACTCACAAAATAATATAACCTAAATAAATGTATCTTTCAGCTCCACTTGGAGAAATTGAAACATGAGAGCATATACCTGTTATTCTAACACTTATGAGACTCAGTCAGGAGGATCAAGAGTTCAAGGCCAAGAGCCAGAGCAATGGCTCAGTGATTAAGATCATTCATTGGGTGTTCTTCCAAAGGTTTTATTCCCAGCACCCTTATGGTGGCTTACAATGGTATGTAACTTCAGTTTCAGAGGATTCAGTGCCATCTTCTGGCATCTTCATATGTGCAGCAGGCACCATGCATGTGGTTCAGAGATATACAAGCAGGCAAAACACTAATACACATATAAATAAAACAATTTTTTAGAGTTCAAGGTTAATCCAGGCTACACAGAAGGACATAGACATAAAATGAAACAAAATAAAAAAGACTAAGTCATGTTTTTTTTTTTTTTTTTTTTTTGTCTTCTCTTTGTAAAAATGGTGTTTGGTCACAGTGGGCCCATATTTCTTCTTTTATACCACTGTCTGAATGAAGTGGTGGCTGCCGCTCTAGGTGGCCCCGAGCCTCTGCATAAACACAGTCCTTACCATTCTGGATGCTCTTTCTATGTCAGTCATAGGATCAGCTTCTTTAACACTTATGAAACTCTTGAATGAAATTAAAAGTGACATATTTTCCTTATCCACCTTTTAAACAAAGAAACAAGAACCCGAGAAAGTAGCATGAGCTGGGAGGGTGGGCAGGGAGAGATAAGGGAAAAGGGTATTTCTCAAATAAGAGATATGTAGCCAGACTTTTGACTACTTTCTTGCGTTCTTTTTCCTCTCTCTCTACACCACCCCTATCCCTCTCAATTTCTCAACACTAGGTAGGAGAGAAAGAAGGTAAGAGGGGGAAGGGGACATTGATATCATTAGACTACTTCCTGAGATTAGGGGCATAGAATTCCTTGGAGTGAGTTTGATCTTCCTCATCAGTTTATCTCCAACCAGAAACCAGCAATCTAGCAAACAGAAATTGCAGCAACAGCAAATAGCAACCAGCAACAAGGGCAGGGGCAGTGGGGGAGGCAGGAGGAGCATCAGTCTCCCTGCCTCTCAGGACTCTGGCATCTATAAACCCTCTGAAGAGTGCCCAGAATTCCAATTGTAAACTATCCTTAGCTGGAAAAACCACATCCCTGCTAGAGCATGAGACAAATCATAGTCAGTACTGTGGACAATTTGTATCAGTCCAATATCCTGCACCTTTGATTAAATTAAAAACATATTCACATGATACTTCTGTGTTTTTAAAGGAACAAAAATTACTACAGAGATATGCCTGCCTACCCCGGCCTTTCACTACTTTTCTGAAGAAGTGACTATTTTCATAAGTATGATTATCACAATCATATAGAAAATCAGAATGGAAGCCACATTTACCACGACACCACCTGTGGCCCAGAGTCAGGTACAGAAGGTACCAGAATAAGCCAAACCATGACATCAGATATCCTTACCTTAAGCTGAGTCTCATTCATTGTTATCTACACAGTTTGCCTGTAAATCCAACACCTACTCCCTAATAAACACCTCACTGAAGAGTTTCCACCATCTTGCAGATATTGAAGAGGGGTCTTCCCACATGTGAGGTGAAGGAAGAGGCATGAAGAATCATGATAAAGGACACAATACGAAAATATTGAAAATCTGACACACTTAGAAGATCAAAAACAAAGGAAAGGACTCTCAGAAGGAGAATTTGTATCATTATTTTCCTGACCTGAAAAAGTCCCCCCAAAAGAAGAGGGCAGGTGAACCTGATCCCTCCTCCTTTCTGTCACCTAGTCAGTTTTTGTTTCATTATTCCCTTTCTTCCTCTTCTGGGCCAGTCATAAATCCTATCGATTGCAACCCCTTTTAGAAACACTTTGGTCAAGGTTGATAGGCTGACATGTTGCCAGAGGGATTCAGACTCTGAATCTCAAAGCCCTTCTCATTGAAGTCCCATTTACTGCAGTGAGAATAAGTCCCCATTTATGGTTCTATCAGAAATAAAGGCTTGCTTTTAAAGCATTTGTTCCAAACCTTTTCAAATAGTGTGGGGTAGGGAACAGAGTATAGGCCAGTAACTCCACATGCTGCAGAATCCTAAGATATGTACTTTTTTAGGTGAACCAACTGTGTACTTCTCATAACAGTTTCAGGGGGAGATTCAAGATTACAAGCCATTACCCAGAGATGGCTGGGTACAAATTCCATTTGAGATGGTTAATCTACATTGTCATTTTACCAGGATCTGAAATCAACTAGCATGCAAACTCTTAGTGCTCCTATGAGGGACTTTCTTGATTGGAATATTTGATGGAAAACCCTAAATATGGATAGCACTTTCTGATGGCAGCCCAGATAAAAGAACATGGAAGGAGGAGTTACCTCACTCTGTTGCTGTTTTGGCCTCATTTCTTTGCTGATATCAGAACCAGATTCCTTGGGCTTCCAATGTAAACTAAAGAGCAGTAGCTCTTCAAGAATCTTCCAGGCCTTCAACACCAGATTGGGACTGCTGAGATATTCAGCCTCCTGGCTGAAAATCTCCCAGATTCTGAGCCCCTCTAGTGAAAGACAATCATTGTTGAAGTATCATATAAGCCAGTTTAAGAAATCCTCTTTTAATATACACATTGGTCCTATTGGTTCTGTTCTTCCAGAGAATCCTATTATAATGACCAAGCAACTCTCCTTGGAAACAAATGTATATTATAATTAATAACAATATAATATACAT
The DNA here is from genome assembly GCF_907164565.1 of Psammomys obesus. Classification (NCBI taxonomy): domain Eukaryota; kingdom Metazoa; phylum Chordata; class Mammalia; order Rodentia; family Muridae; genus Psammomys; species Psammomys obesus. Next base: position 8,455,137 of record NW_026596158.1, read on the forward strand.
TGTGAGTGCCATATTGTGTTTCAAAGAAAATTATTAAAGGGACATTTATCATAGTCTTCTCTAAAGCCTCCCATCTTGTTCACTTACCAAAATGTACTATAGAATTTGGAAAGAAATATGTAGAATGGCTTCACCCTCATTGATGGCATCAGTGGGACTGTGTAAGTTAGATTTTGCTGCATTCATGAACTGGGCCCAACACTGTTGCTCAAACAACAACCCTTTCTTCTGTTGCTTCCTTAGTTTGGCTTCTCTGGCTCAGATCTGACTAGTTTCTGTTGGACAATCATATGCACTGGTTTGATGGGTACTGAATGATCTAGAATGGCCTCACCCAGGTAGATGGAGACTAGAAGCCAAACTCTCACAAGATCCTATATTATCCAGCCAACAACCTTGACTCATTCATTTATCATTTTTAGGATTCCACAGTATCTTAATTAGGATTTCTATTGCTGTGAAGAGACAATATAACCACAGCAAGTCTTATGAAGGAAAACATTTAATTGGTGGCTGGCTTACAGTTCAGAGGTTTAGTTTATTGTCATAATGAAAAGAAGCATGACAGCACTCAGGCAGACATGGTGCTAAAGAGGTAGCTGAGAGACAGACAGCAGGAAGAATGTGCCACACTGGGCCTGGCTTGAGCATGTGAGACCTCAAAACCCATATTCAGAGACCAACTTCCTTAAAGATGGCCACACTTCCTAGCAGTGCCACTCCCTATGAACTTATCAAGGCCATCAATTTTCATTCAAACTACCATACCCAGCAAGACAAGAAATTCTCAAGCCTCTACTCCAGCAAAGTCACTTTCTGAAAAGTTTGGAAGCAGTCTTGCATTTTGCCACCAAGGATTCTTAGAGAGCTTGATTGGGATTTTTTAATATCAGAAAACTGAAACATGGAATGTCTAAAAAAAATAGATGAAAGGATGGGCATATAAACATTAGGCAAAGCTTGGGGAGTCCTGTGAGAGAGGGGGAGGAAGGATTGTAGGAGCCAAGGAGCTAAGAACACCACAAGAAAACCCACAGAATCAACTACTCTGAGCCCATAGGGGTTCTCAGAGACTAAACCTACAGCCAGGGAGCCTGCATGGAACTGACCTCTGCCCTTTACATATATGTTAAAATTACATAGCTTGGTCTTCATCTGGGACTCCTAACAGTAAGAGCAGGAGCTGTCTCTGCCTCTGTTGTTTGCCCTTGGGACCCTTTTCCCTTACTGGGTTGCCTTATCTAGCCTAAGTAGAAGAGGAGGTGCCTAGTCTAACTGCAACTTAGTATGCTGTGACTCACTGATATCCATAGAGGCCTGCCCTTTTCTGAAGAGAGGTGGAGGAGGACTGAAAAGGGACTGGGAGGAGAGGAGAGGAGGAAAGGGAAACTGCAGTCTGGATGGAAAATGAATAAATTAAATTTAATTAAAAAATGATTGGCATAGTGGTGTACACCTTTAACCTCAGCACACAGGAGGCAGAGGCAGTGGATCTCTTTGAGTTTGAGGCTACTACTCTGGTCTACATGTGGAGTTCTAGGCCAGCCAGGGATATGTAGTGAGACCCTATCACAAAAATATTAAAATATTTAGAAACTATGGCACAGTTTGTGTTTTATACTCTGTTTTCCCAAAGCAGAGTCTGAGATCAGGATTTGAAAGAAGATTTTAGAAAGCACCTACAGAAACAGGGAAACAAAAGGAAACAGAGGAAAAATGTGTTAGTGAGCAGGACACATGCTCTATCATTGGGCTCTACCCTCTCTCATAAATGTTTTAAAGAATAAAAAGTGTCTTCCCTCCAGAGTGCTTAAAATAGTGCCCAGCATATACTGTACAGTAGTCCATGTTGTTGGTTACATATAGCTACATTGTGGAGTCAAAACCGACAAGAGGGCCTGTGCAAATGAGTCAGTGGTTAAAAGCATTTGCTTCTGTTGCAGAAGGCATGGGTTCACTTACAAGGGCTCACATTGTCATAATCATCTGTAACTCCATTTCCAAGAGATCCAATGTCCTTTTCTAGCTTCCATTTACTCCTATTGGCATATACACATATCACATGAATTTAAAAACAAATAGTTTTTTAAAACAAACAAACAACTACCGAAGCCTGCTCACATTAACCAGCCCTGATATCCATAAAAGCATTTCAGAAAACAAAGGGGGAAAAAAAAACACAGTCTTTGTTTTTTAAGGTAGAATTAAATACTTAAGTACAGAAAATAAGATAATTATCATGAATCCGTTTTTACAGTAGTGAAGAATAAATCATGGGCATAAATAAATAATTTGGGGAGAAGCCCAAGATGGAAAGAAAAACATGAATTAAATTTGGGTATGAAGCAATGAGTCCTAAAGCCAGGCAGCTCAACAAATACAACACTGGGAGAGAAAGTTGCAGTGGGGGAGGCAGCCATGTCTATCTTCATCACCCCCAGAATTTCCCCTGAGGGTACATCTTGGCACTGTGCCTCATTGAACAGCCAGAACCATGAATGCTCTCTAGATACTCCTGCACTAAACTGGGCTTCTGTGAATTTATTTAAGTCTGCAAAGAACCTGGAACCAGCCCAGGAATTGGAAGCATGACAGACTGTGAGGGTAGCTGGCTCTCAAGTCACATTTTGGGGACTCCACTGCCTGAAGCTCTCTTCTTTGTTAGCTCTGAACTTTCTTGGCTCCTCATCAGTGTTTTTGAGGTGAGTAACTGTGGGCCTTGCCTAGCTCATCAATCCTTGTCTCTTAAAAAATGACTTATCATGAGAACTTAATGAGCAGAGTACATCTGCCAAAGTCGATTCTAAGTTCCCTCCCTGTGCAACTGCTGTCACTAAAGACCCACCTTACCAATGGGAAATGTGAGGATCTGGCACTCATAATAGATAGCTCTGAGTGAACTACAGAAACACAGACTCCAGCAGTGACCTCCTCATTGACTATATATATCCTGCTCTTAATTGTAATGTGTCTTGTACACTCCTACTATGTCTTTCTGTGAGTCCTTGTAATTCTTTAATGAATGAATGAATTGAATTAGCTAATTTCTAATGCTGGAAGCTAAACCCAGAGTCTTTCACATGGTTGGCAAATACTCTATCATCTCCAACTCTTTATATGTTTTTGAGATAGTGTCTTAATATGTAGTCTGGACTGGTCTCTAACCCACACAGTTTCCTTTATGCTGAGATTGCAGGTATGTGGTATCATGCTCAGCTCTCAAAGTTCTGAACTGTGAAGGACTCCAGGAGAAAATTTTATTGGGGCTAGACTCTTTCCACAAAGATATTTGTCTTTTATTTACTTTCATGGAACACTTGCTCGAACCATGCTAAACACATAATCCTACTGACAGACAGCTACAGTGGTTTGAATGAGAAACGTCGTGCATTAGAAGTTGTGGCTTTGTTAGAGTAAGCATGCCATAGGGGTGGTCAGTGATAGTTTCTATCTTCACCCCACTTCCACTTCACTCTGTCTGCTTCTTACATGTGGCTGGAGAGTGACTTCACAGCTTCCTGTTCTGGCCACCGGCTGCCATGTCTCCAACACTACTGAGGTCTGTCTTTCTGGAAACAAATCACAATAAACTCTTCATTCTATAAATTGCTTTTGTTCATGGTATTTTATCACAGCAGCAGAGAAGTACCTAATACAGCAGTTTTCCTTGTTACGAGTTCTTTATTGTTAACCTCTACCTTAGTTACCATTCTCCTACTGTGCCATAACCAAAGCAACATATAAAAAAAAAGTATTGAGCTTATAGTTTCAGAGGTTCATGACCATCATGGTGAGAAACATGGCACCAGGCAGGAAAGCATGATGCTGAAGTAGTAGCTGAGAGCTTACATGTTGGAACAATAACCATAAGACAGAGAGATAACACTCTGGGAATGAAAGTCTTTTTAAACCCCAAAGCCCACCCCCAGTGACACACCTCCTTCAACAGAGCCACACCCCATTCTTCTCAGTTTCACTAACTGGAGACTAAGTATTCAAGTATATGAGCCGATAGAGACCATTCTCATTTCAACTACCATACCCTCCCAATCAGCCCCTAGTGTACTCAGAATAGTTTTATTGTCACATTACAGTGTTCCAAGGGTGTGAAGACAGCAATCTGTCCTTCCTGCAGTCTTTCTCTTCCACTCAGAAAGCAGAAATTTAGAGAAGGGGGGCAAGGTCAGAAGAGACACGACTTTCAAGGCACAGCTAGAGAGTCTTCACTGACATGGCCTACTGCCATAAACATCATTCCTGTGTCCCTGGCCATCTTAAAGCCTATTGCCAGAACAGCAATGTTGTTAACTACAGTTTCTAAGATTCCATGAAAATACTGCAAATCACGAAGTCTTTATTCATAATGGAAATGTTGTAATCTGGCTTGCTTTGAAAGTTAAATGAGGCAACAGGAGGAAATTGCCTAGCACATGCTATATGTTAAACACACACACATTTTTCAGTGTTATTCAATGGCACAGTGGAACTTTTTATTTATCTGTTTATAAATGATTCTGACTTTAATCATAGAAGCCAAAGGTTCAAAAGCACACCAAAGCAAGCTACAAGTGTAAAATAAGAATTAAGATCCCTCACATATAAAATAAATACATAAGTGTAAAATGTTTTTAAGATATGACCATGAAAAAGTACTCTATATGCAGGTACAAATGAAGAAAAGTTTCCTTAGGACAAAGATACTTTCCTCCACTCCTTAGAGTTAATAAGTGTCTGTTAAAGGCTGCCATAAGTCATGAAAAGCTGTTTGGGTAGGTGAATAAATTTTGAGTTTTCCAGAGAAACTTAACTGATAAAAACAGAGTTGATAGATGAAAGAGAGAGAGAGAGAGATGATAGACATAGATAGATAGATAGATGATAGATTATGGACAGACATATTTATTGACAGATAGTAAGAAATTATGGGAATTGAGAAGCCTCCTGGCCTACCATTTGTAATACAGAGATCTAGGAAAGCTAGCGGTATGGATTTGTGATGATTAATCTTGACTTATTTTTGGAATCATCTATCCGACAATCTGGTTATAAAATTTTTCTCAAATATTCATGAAAGTCATCCTGTGGACTAGGCATCCAGACTTACTAAGAAGAGAAAAAGAAAGAAAAAGAAAGGAAAAGGAAAAAGAAAATGACCTGAAATTTGAAAGTACCCCTTTTCTGCCTTCTTGTCCACCATGACATGAGTTGCTCTTACCTGCCTTACTTCACCACCATGATGAAATGAACTATCTGAAACTTTCAGCCAAACAGTCATTCTTTCCCAAGATATTTCTGTCACATATTTGGTTAGAACAATGAGTTCCAGTTTAAAGACCTGAGAGCCAAAGTAACCAATAGTGTAAACCCCAGTCTGAACAGAGGATGATGATGAGAGGTAAGTGAAGTGAAAGTTTCTGGACTCAATTTGGTCATGTGATGTTTTACTGTAGGTTGGCTTATAAGAGGGCACGTGATGTTTTGATCTCTCATGCCAGGGGTGTGGTGTTGGCCAGCTGAAAACAACTGTGGGTGGACTTGAGGAGAAATCATATAGAGAGAGGCTTACCACAGAGTGAGACATCACTTTCTGGATCAAAATTGCTGCACTGACATTCATGCTTCAATACTTGATATCGCAAAGCAAAACACTCCAGGGAATTTCTCTGGGAAATCCAATTGAAACTTGAGGCTTTTGCTGACTTCGTGTTGCTGCTTCATGTTGGTCTTTGGACTGGACTGCTGGTACCCTGACCACTGAGACTGGTAATCATCTAATGACCCACAATCCTAATCAGCAGAAAGTAGATAAAATAGGACTACAGCCCTTTTCCCTAGTAATCTCCTACCTAAGGTTGTTGGAAAGGGAGAAGTTGGATGAGAGGTGAAGGTGCTTACGAACCCTAAAAAAGGAGGTTTGGTGAAAAATCTAAGCCTATAGATGGGAAGAGAGGAGAGGTGAGGATAGAGAAGAGATCCATCATTCCAACAGCCTGCATCTATCTCCCAAGGTCACTTAGGGAAGACAGTAACTTTACAGATATCTCTTGGCACAGAACACAATTAAAGGAACTATTTGCTAGTGTATATCAAAAGATGCTTAACCTTAACTGACTTAAAATTAAGTTAGAAATGTATCTTTATATGCTAAAGAAACTATAGTTTAAGATTCACACTTTCTCTTCTTCCCTCTGTTTCCCACTCTGCCTCTTCTCAATATTAACCAACTCTCATCATCATCACCATGGCAGCCATCATCACTAATGCCACATCAATGTGAGTGCCCCAGAAAACTGCTTTCTGTCAGCTCTTTGAACTTCATTTTCTTTAGCCAACTGTGCAAAGTATGGAAAATTTAACTACTTAATTATACCTCATCACTTAACTACTTAACCAAATCAGGTTCTTATCCTTCTCAAAGGGTTCATTTATGTCTTCTCTGGACCTTTAAAAATAGTCGCTTTACAGAAATTCACTACAAACCAGGGAGATTCTGTCTTTGGTTTTCAAAGAAAAAAGAGAAAGAGGATCGGGAATGAAAAAGAAAAGGAAAAAGCAGAGGAAAGGGGGGATTTTTCTTAGACTTTTTTTATGGAGGGATGATATGATAATGGTAATTTTTGAGGTTATTCATCAAACTCTTTCTCACAGAATTTATGAGTTAAATTGATTTTGCTTTTGTGAGGACAAACAAGTGTCCTTTTTAAAGAAATGTGAACTGAAAGGGGTATTAAAGGGTCTTAAGTTAAGGTGGTAATTTTTAATAAAAATGGCCCCTATAGGTCCGACCTTTGTTAGGGTTTCTATTGCAGCAACAATACACCATGACCAAAAAGTAAGTTGAGGAGAAAGGGGTTTTTATTTGGCTTGTATTTCCACATTGTTGTTCATCAGTCAAGGAAGTCAGGCCTAGGACTCAAACAGGACAGCAACCTGGAGGCAGGAGCTGATTCAGAGGCCATAGAGTGGTACTGCTTGCTGGTTTGCTTCCTATGTCTTGCTCAGCCTGCTTTCTTTTAGAACCCAGGACCACCAGCCCAGGGATGATACCACCCATAATGGGCTGAGCCTTCTCCTATTGGTCAGTAATTGCTAAAGCGCCTTACAGCTGAATCTCATGGGGGCATTTCCTCAACTGAGGCTTCTGCTTCTGATGACTGTAGTTTGTGGTTTGACACACAAAACCAGTCAATACAACTGACCCTTTGTCAACTTGACACAGAAACATCACTGTTAAGCGACAACCCTTCCTTTCTTGCTCATGCCCAAGATCTCACAGTAAAATCATAAGTAACTATAAAAGTCCCATGGACTTTATGAATTCAAATATTAAATTTTTAGTTTCTTTACAATAGACTATCTCTTTTTAAATCTAAAGTCTTTTCAAATTCAAAGTCTCTCAACTATGGGCTCCAGTAAAATACTTTCTTACTTCAAGAGAAAAAAAAATCAGGGCACAACCACAATCAAATCAAAGCAAAACCAAACTCCAACTGTCCAGGGATTCACCTGGCTGACTCTTAAACTACCAAGTTCAGTTCCCAGTGGGAGGTACAACCTTGGTCACCTCTGGAACATAGCTTCTGTATGCTGACTCTCAGGAAACACTTCCCAGAAGATTTCACCCCAGTGATATTGATCTTTTCTTAATCACCACTAAATTCTTAGCTCCAGCCAGCCAGCACTGAGTACCCCAGCAAAGCAAAAGTTTTACTTTGATAGTTCTTGTATCTTGTTAATCACAGTTGATTCTTCAACCTCAGCTAACCAGAATCACAGAATCTTAAAATAACAAACAGTCTAATAAAATATTTAATCTTCCCTCTGCAATTTCACAAGCCAGGCCTTTATCCTCTACACTGCTCTCCACATTTTATCTTCCAGGCTCCTATAGAACATCTCACTACGGTATCAACATTCAATGGTTTTTCTAGCATCAAATTCCAAAGTGCTTTCATAATGCCCTCAAATAACAGTCAAGTCTGTCACAGAAATCTCACTCTACACTGATATCAATTTATCTTAGTTGGGTCTCTGTTACTTCAATGAAACACCATGACCAAAAAGCAAGTTGGGGATGAAAGAATTTGTTTGGTTCACACTTCCACATTGCTACTCAACAACAAGGAAAGTCAGTATGTGCTGATTACTAGCTTTCTCTGCCTGCTTTCTTATAGAACCTAGAACCAACCATCCCAGGAATAATACCACCCACAGTGGGCTGGGCCCTCCCTTATTGGCCACTAATTGAGAAAATGTCTTACAACTCGATCTCATGGCAGCATTTCCTTAACTGGGGGTCCTTACTCCCTGATGATTAGTTAGTATCAAGTGAATAAACAAAATAGATCCAAAGGGAGTGCCACTCTTAGGAGGTATAGCCTTGTTGGAGGTGTGGTCTTATTGTAGCAAGTGTGATTCTAGTTCTGCTTCATGTGGATAAAGATTTAGAACTCTTAGCTTCTCCAGTGCTATGTCTGTCTGCATCCTGCCATGATGACAATGGACTAAAGCTCTGAACTGTAAGCCAGACCCAATTAGATGTTTACTTTTATAAGAGTTGCTGTGAGCCAGGCTGTGGTTGGCCATGTCTTTAATCCGAGCACTTGGGTGGCAGAACCAGACAGATCTTTGTGAGTTGGAACCCAGCCTGGTCTATAGAGGGAGTTCCAGCACAACCAAAGATACACATAAAAATACTGTCTCGAAAAACCAATGAGAAGGAAGAGGAGGAGGAGGATAAAAAAAGAAGAGAAAAAGAAGAAGAAGAAGAAGAAGAAGAAGAAGAAGAAGAAGAAGAAGAAGAAGAAGAAGAAGAAGAAGAAGAGAGTTGCCATGAATGACATCTTTTCACAACACTAGAAACCCTAAGCCAGGTAGACCTCATTTAGGAAAGTCATCTTTAATGACTACAACTTCAGAAATTCTAGAACTAAAACATTCTAGAAAAGACGTGTTTTTTTTTTTTTTCAAGCTTCAGTTAGTGGATATAGAAAAGAGCATTTCCTTCCTGTGGACAAACTTACTTCTTTACGTCATGTCTCTCTTCCAGAATCTGAATTTTAGAGCCTCATGGTCAACTTGATGTTGCCCATGTATCTTCCATTAGAACTCTCATAGTAAAAGAGACCTCTTCAAAAATGTTTGTAATTGATGGCTAGTTACCTTGTTTTTTTTTTTTTTTTCCAGAGCTGGGGACCGAACCCAGGGCCTTGCGCTTGCTAGGCAAGCGCTCTACCACTGAGCTAAATCCCCAACCCCTGTAATTGATGGCAAGCGAATAGGTTCTTATTTTTTTAAGAGATAAGTTTCCTAATCCTTGAAAGCAAAGAATAGAGGCCTCCCATTCCTAAGTTGTGGTTGGCTAGGATATGCCCATACTCTCACACCCACATAAAGCCTATTCTACCATGCTGTCAGAGTTTATAGTGTTGTGACAAACACCATGACCAAAAAGCAAGTTTTGGAGGAAAGGATTTATTCAGCTAATACTTCCACATTACTTTTCATCACTGAAAGAAGTTGGGATAGGAATTCAATCAGGGCAGGAACCTGGAGACATGAACTGAAGCAGAGGCCATGGAGGGGTGTTGCTTGTTGGCTTCTGTTCCCTAGCTTGCTTAGCCTGCCTTCTTGTAGAACCCAGGACCACCAACACTAATAGCACCACCCATTATGGGCTCCGCCTTCCCCCTTTGATTACTACTTGAGAAAATGCCTTACAGCTGGACTTCATAAAGGAATTTTTTCAACTGAAGCTCCTTTCCGATGACTCTAGCTTGTGTCAAGTTGACACAGAACCAGCCAGTAGGCATACATCCAGCCTGGGAATTTACACAGCACATCCCCTTTCTAAACAGACTGCTTCAAGCATTTAAGTCAAGTTCATCTTTCATTTTTTGATTTGGAGTTTTTACTTTTTAATGAGAGAGTTTTGAGTTTGGGTGGTTTTGTTTTGGGGGTTGGGTTGTTTAATTGGTTTGTTGTTGTTGTTTGGTTTTGTTTGTTTGTTTTAGTAACTCAGAGTGAGAAACTTATGGCTGAAGGTTTTTAATCTAACTGTACAGTTGGGCCTCACCAAACAGGGACCATTGTGTATTGATGGAGCCAAGACATCAGGCAGATGAGAAAACTAGCATATGCAGAAAGAGTAGAGCCCCTTAGTTGTGACCAGCCTTTATGCAGTCAGAGCCCAAGCCCCCAGCTCCTATCCTGAAGCAAGGTGTATGTGCCACCAGAAAAAGGCTCTAAGAAGGATGTTGGTGAAATTTCAGCAGGTGGCGAGAAAAGTGAGCCAGAAATAAAATTTCTTCCAAAGCTTCATGATTTTGATTGTGGAGATCTAAGGGAGATATGTCCAATGAGGAGATTATAGACGCCAATGCCCAAGCCATATCTATGGACAATGGCGGCAAATGGCACATGAGAGATATGCATGGGAAAATGGATCAAATGCCATTGTTCTTTTTTTTTTTAATTTTATTTTTCTTTTTAGTTACATTTTGTTAACTCTGTGTCCCAGCTGTATCCCACTCCCTCATTCCCTCCCCAACCCCACACTCCCTCCCTGGTCTCCTCCCTGCCCCTTTCCAAGTCCACTGATAGGGGAGGACCTCCTCCCCTTTCATTTGACCCTGTTTTATCAGGTATCTTCAGGGCTGGCTGCAAAGTCCTCCTCTGTGGCCTAACAGACTGCTCCTCCCCTGGGGTGGGGGTCAAACAGCCTGCCCTTGAGATCCTGTTAGAAATAGTCCGTGTTCCCCTTACTTTGGAAAACTACTTGGTTACTGAGCTACCACGGGCCACATCCGAGCGGAAGTTCTAGGTTATATCCATAGATGGTCCTTGGTTGAGTGTCAGTCTCAGAAAAGACCCTGTGCCCGGATATATTTGGTCCTTGTAGAGCTCCTATCCTTTCCATATCTTACTAACTTCCCTTCATTCATATGATTCCCTGCACTCTGCCGAGGGTTTGGTTATGAGTCTTAGTGTCTGCTTTGAAACACTGCCAGGTAGAGTCTTTCAGATGCCTTTTGTGGTAGACTCCTGTCATAAGTTCAATGCACATCCCATTTGTCTTTCTAAATGAGGATTAATCACCTTCGCCTGTGTCTACTTTCTTGATTATCTTCTTTAGGTGTGTAGATTTCATTATGTTTATCATATATTGTAGGTCTATATAAGCGAGTATATACCAAGTTTGTCTTTCTCCTTCTGGGATACTTCACTCAAAATGATCTTTTCTAGATCCCACCACTTGCCTGCAAATTTCATGATTTCCTCCTTTTTGATTGCTGAGTAGTATACCATTGTGTAAAAATACCACAATTTCTGTATCCATTCCTCCGTTGATGGACATCTGGGTTGTTTCCAAGTTCTGGCTATTACAAATAAAGCTGCTACGAACATGGTTGAACAAATGTCCTTGTTGTGTACTTGAGCAAATTTTGGGTATATACCTAGGAGTGAATACTCAATATTTGACAAAGAAGCCAAATCCATTCAATGGAAAAAAAGACAGCATCTTCAACAAATGGTGCTGGACCAACTGGATGTCTACATGCAGAAAAATGAAAATAGATCCATATTTATCACCCTGCACAAAACTAAAGTCCAAGTGGATCAAGTACCTCAACATAAAACCAGATACTCTAAATCAGTTGGAAAAAAAAGTGGGGAACAGCCTAGAACTCATTGGCACAGGAGACAACTTCCTGAACAGAACACCAACAGCACAGGCTCTAAGAGCAACAATCAATAAATGGGACCTCATGAAACTGAAAAGCTTCTGTAAAGCAAAAGACACTGTCATCAAAACAAATAGACAGCCTACAGATTGGGAAAGAATCTTCACCAACCCTTTATCTGACAGAGGGCTAATATCCAGTATATATAAAGAACTAAAGAAGCAGAAAAGCAACAAACCAAGTAATCCAATTAAAAAATGGGGAACAGAGCTAAACAGAGAATTCTCGACAGAGGAACATCGAATGGCAGAGAAACACTTAAAGAAATGCTCAACCTCATTAGCCATTAGGGAAATGCAAATCAAAACGACCCTGAGATTTCACCTTACACCCATCAGAATGGCCAAGATGAAAAACTCAAGTGATAGCACATGCTGGAGAGGTTGTGGAGAAAAGGGAACCCTCCTCCATTGCTGGTGGGAATGTAAACTGGTTCAACCACTTTGGAAGTCAATCTGGCGCTTTCTCAGACAACTAGGAGTAGTGCTACCTCAAGAGCCATTGTTCTTTTAAAAATACTAAGAGGGAAATGTTGCAGATGGGGAAAAGGAAGAAGAAAGCAGAGTCTGTCAGGGGTATTGCAATTGTGATGGTTCCAGCCATAGACTATTGGCACAGAAATCAATGTAATCAAATTACCAGTCTAGAAAGAGACTTGGGGTGGGGGTGGGATTTAGTTTATGATGAAGATGGTATTTCAAACCAATAGAAAAAAAGATTCAATACACACAGAAAATTTCTATGTATGTGGGGATCATAGTCATAGTACAGTAAACAAAGAGGATTTCTAAATGGCTCAATGAACTGAAAAATTGAACTAATTGAAAACCACATTTTGGTGATGGTGTAGTGTGTGTGTTGTCTATGTGTTCACGTGTATGTGTATGTACACATGCATGTGTGTGTGTGAACATGCAGATAGGCCAGAGGTTGACATTGGGTGTTGATCTTTTCCAACAACTTAATTTTTAAAAGTACATTTACTTATTATTTAGTGTGTGTGTGTGTGTGTGTGTGTGTGTGTGTGTGTGTGTGTGTATGTTGGTGGATGGGTGTAAATGTGTGTACATGTGTGTCACAGCCTGTGTGCAGAGGTCATAGGGCAACTTTAAAGAGCAGGTTCTCTTCTACCATTAGTTATCAGGCTTGGTGACAAGTGCTTTTGCTCACTGAGTCATCTTGCCAGACCTCTACCTTATTATTTTTTTTTTAGGCTAAGGCCTTTCCCTGGAATCAGGTGTGCAGAGCCACATTCAGCTTTTCTTGGGATCCAAACTAAAGACCTCATGATAAGTAGTAACAAAGAAGTTCCATTCACCCCAAGCTATATAGTGAAATCCTTTCATGAACCAACAAGCAAATTACAAATAATACTAACTTTCTACTCTGTACATTCTGAAGCATCTGTTGCCTCATATCCTCAGCCCCTAGTGGAGCCTGGTCTGCAGAGATCGGACAAGGAAACTGTGAGCTCTGACAGTGGGGCTGCTTCCAATCAGGACCTAATGGGGCAAAGATGTGGCAGGACTCCAACGCCCCTTTGTTTTTGATTAAAAGCTTGATTTTCTCCGTCTTTCTGTTTCTTGAGGATACTGGCCAATAGTTGGGACCTTCTTCAGTGAACAATATGTCCACACTGTGTAAATGTGCACCTGTGACAGGAGAAAAATCAACCTCCTTGCTGCCACCCTCTAGCTTTGCACTTCATTCCACAGATAGTGTCACTGATAAACCAATCTGCAAGATAACTGAAAAGGCAAATGTTTCAATGGTACTTCTGGGAATAGGGGCAGGTTGGGAGCCCTGGGTGGAAACAGAAGAGCACAGGCTCCCTATCCACCTCTTTGTGTTTGCACGCATTTAATGCCTCTGCATTCTTCTTCCTGTGGTGCCTGAATAGATTCTAACTGATATAACAAGCAAGTCCAGTGTATGTGTATGTACATATTTCCTGCAAAGTACAGGCAGCTCCACTTAATTTACAATCATTCTTACGCTATTGAGAGAATCTGTGTCACAAGGTACCATTAATTCAACTGCTCTGAGGTATAGATTCACTTTATTGGGGATAATGGAGAAAGACAGTCTCTCAGAGGAGATTCACTGCAGAGGACCTTTCCAAGTGGAGTGACAATCAGGCACGGTGTCATGAGATGGCATTAGATAATGGGCCATCAGTGCAACATAATTATGCTTTATGGATTTTAAAGTGAGTGACTTCCCTGGAGCCCAGCATTAGCGGGTTTCCAAGGTGCTTGATTATGTAAAAGAAAGATGGTTTGCTACTGTTTGCCATAAAACATAAAGAGGTGGATCAGAGAGGAGAACACTAGAAAGGCTGAGAAAGGATCCAGCTCAGGTGTTGAGTCACACAGGCTATCAGACCTGTTTCTACCACCGGTGCCCATTGAGCTGTGGATGACTCTGCTGTGGAAAAGCCAAACTTCAAAGTACTTGACTCTTTGTGCTGGGTTAGGATTAAGTTGAGAACTATGAAAGAAAAAGAAGAGTTCTAAAGGAAGGGGTGAGCTGGAGCAAGAGAGGGTAATAAAATATATACAGCATGAAAATATAAAGAGGGGCTTCGTGGCTAAGAGCACTGGCTGCTCTTGCAAAGCACCCGGGTCTAGCTCCCAGCACCCACATGGCCTCTCACAGCCATCTATAGCCCTGTTTCCTCTTCTAAACTCAGGCACCAGTCATGCACACAGTACACAGACTTACACGCACACAAAGCATTCATACGTATAAATAAAAAGAAATAACTTCTAAAAAACAAAGCAGGAGAGAGTATATGGAGGAGGAGACCAGAAAGAGGGAGAGGAGCTATGGGGAGGACAGTAGGGAGGGTGAATAAGACAAGCTATAGTGATAATGATGTATGAAAATAAAACAATGAAACCCATTCGTTTGCATGCTAGATTAAAAAATTAACCAAGAGGGGCTGGAGAGATGGCTCAGTGGTTAAAAGCACTATCTGCTCTTCCAGAGGACCTGGGTGATTTCAATTCCAAGTACCCACATGGGGGCTTACAACTGTCTGTAATGCCAATTCCAAAGGATTTGACACCTTCACCCTAATGCACATTAAATAAATTATATAAAAAATTTTAAAAAATAACAAAGAGAGAATATATGTGTAGCCCAAGAAGTAGTCAGTACATGAACTCAATGGCAGGCTCTTTGACACCCCACCCCCACCCCCGAAGGAGGAGCAGCCCTGCTAGGCCACAGAGGAGGACTTTGCAAGCCAGTCCTGAAGATACCTGATAAACCAGTATCAGATGAAAGGGGAGGAGGTTCTCCCCATCAGTGGACTTGGAAAGGGGCAGGGAGGAGATGAGGGTGGGAGAGTGGGATTGGGAGGGAAAGAGGGAGCAGGATACAGCAGGGATACAAAATTAACAAACTGTAACTAATATTAAAAAATAAAAATTAAAAAAAGTAGTCAGTAAATATTAAGTTACCTGTTTCGTTATTTCAGAAGGCAAACCTCAGCACAGTGATTTCACACAAGAAACTTTCTGCCCTTTCGGTGTAAGCCTCTGTATCTCTACCTCATTCTACTTCTCGCCTCTCTTTCTTCTCTCTTCCTTATTCTCCACTCCTTACACTCTAGGAAAGCACTTGGCCACTGAATAACATCTCCAGTTCCTAACAGATACTCAGTAGTGAAACCATTCTTAAATACATCATCTTAGAGGATAATAATAATAATAATAATAATTCTTCAAAACATTTATGCAACATGTTTTTTTTTTAAAGTTCAGCCAGGCAAGTGGAAAATTATCTATAAATGTTGTATCTTAATTGTCTGTATACCAGATCCATACTTTTTTTCATGATTTCTCCTCACTCTTCTACTTTTTCTGTGTAACAAACTTCACCTTTGATGCCTTCTGCCTCTACAAATGTTGGGGGTGGGGGGCATATACCTAGACACTTCCCATTAGCTCCTCCAGAGTTCTCTTCTCCACCTACTCTCCGAAGCATTTGGGGCCCCCACATCCTCTGAATCCTCAGCTGAAGAACAGAGGCAATAGGAAGACAGAAAATAGTATGGATCCGCTGTGCCCTTTACCCAGACTGAAACATATCTATAGGTCAGATATGACACTCCTTCTCCAGTTTCTATTCATGCTTTCTCACTTTCTCTTTTAGGATCTTGGTAGGATAAAATACTACATTGGTTTCTTTTCTGTTGTTGTGAGCAAATACCATCACCAAAAGTTATAGCTCAGTATTTGAAAGCACTTGGTGCTCTTGCAGAAGACATGGGTTCAATTTCCAGCATCTGTCTGGCAGCTTACAACCAGCTGTAACTCCATTTCCAGGGGATATAATACCTGCTCCTAGATTCCATGGCACCAGACATGCACATGGTACATAGACACACACGCACACAGAATATGTAATAAGTAATAACAATATAAAATAAAATACACTTAAAAATCAAGACCTTATGGGAGAAAGACTTTATTTTGCTTACGATTCTGGAAGGAAAATAATCAATCTTGGCTCAAATAGCAGGCATGGTAGCAGGAACAGGAAGCTGAGAGCTCATTTCAACTATAAACATGAAACACAGAGAGAGTACTGGAAATGGGACAAGGCTATATCTCTCAGAACCCACACTCAGAGACATATTTCTCCAGCAAGGCAGCACCTTCCCATAAACTCTACAAACAGTGTCACCAGCTAGGAACCAGTGTTCAAATACAGAAGACTATAGAGACTTTTCCCATTCAAACCACATTAGTTTGTGTCCCACCCATACTTTTGCAGGTAACCCTTTCCTGAGTTACTATAATTATTCTTAGTATTTAGCACCCTTTTCTTTTTCATTTGTCATCAAATGTCTAGTTATATAATTATGATTTCTCGTTCTTTTCTTTCCTTTTGATGTAGATTTCTATTATACTTTTAAGCATTATTTTTATTAAAAATGACAGTAACTCAATTTGGAAAATGTAATAAAAATGAATGTGATTTCTGGGCATCTTTCCAGGATCTTGATGTCATTGGCCTCCCTCCTTCTGCTCTCCTTTCTCTCATCTTTGCTTCTTTGGTAGTATATTTTCTCTGTGTGAGTTGATATAGATGACAGAAAAAATGGTCACCAAAACTAAAACTTATATCACCTGTACAAAAGTTACTTCTGTAATGAAGTGCTGTCTGTTTCTCAGTTTTGATGTAGCTCTGACTGCCCTATCTGTTGGTATTACCACAGAAAGGGACTCAGGTTGGCCACTGTGATCAAAGCCTTTAACACAAAGGCCTGACATGATCATATATGCAAAGGAAACTGCAAATAGCTGGGAAGCATAGCTTTCCAGGGAGTAGCTAGTCTGGAAGAGTACAGTAAATTAATTATAAAGTCATAAAGCTCATTTTATTATTTAATATCATTTCAGTAATATCTACTCATTATGAAAACAATAGGTTTTCATTCTTCCATTATTTACTCTTGTCTCCTGTATGTCATGACACTTCTCAAATAATTACTTCTACTTTCATGTCTTAGATGGCTTTTACTTTAAATTCCATATATCACATATGGGAGAAAATGTATTTATCTGATTTATGTTATTTAACATAAATCTCTAGATCTAGCCATTTGACCAGAATTGATATAACTTTATGTTTTCTTTCTGGCTAAATAAAATACTAGTGTGCTTATATAGCACATTTTCTTAATCTGTTTTTTATCTGTTGACAGAAACCTAGGCCAGTTCAGTTATTGGGAACAAGAGCAATAAACACAAGTGTCAAAAATCTCTGTGGTACAATGACTTGGAGCCCTTTCAGGTCTATACTCAGCAGCAGTAGAGTGGCTCCTGAGTTGTTTTTAGAGTTTTCTGAGGAGCCTCCACACTAATATTCATAACAGTTGGACTATCTATAACCTACCAATAACATGCAAGAGTTCTCTCTTTCCCTGAATTTTCACCTCTAAATGGGGCAAGGTATAATTTTACAGTAGATAAACTTTTTTGTGATAAGGTTGGACTCACCACATGATCTCTAAGCCCTTAAAATGGCCATTCAAAATGTGCTTGGAGCTCATCTCCTCCTCCTCAGACTCTTCTGAGTAAAATTGTCCTCTTTGCTGCACAGACAAGCTCACTGGCATAGCACAGAGAAACCACACAGAAGGCAATTAGTGAATGTAGACACATCATAGAGAACACCCTATCCTGGACTTTTCTTGGAATGTATTGTTCACCCTAGTACCTGAGAGATTTCTTAGGACTAAGACTTAGTAACTAGAATGGTAAACCAAGAGAGAGAAACCTCTGTAGATATATTTTATCTATTTTATTTGGGGTCTTATATCTACTACCTTCTGCACCAAATACTTTCCTACCCTCCTCCCCAAAACTAGGTAGGTGCAAAATAAGGGGAAAGGGGACATAGACTTATTTAGTCTATTTTCTGCTGACCAAAGGCATTAGGTTTCTTAGGAGAAAGTCCAGTCTTTGTTGTCAGAGTATCCAGCTTGTCAAAGCTGCAACAAACCACAAACGGGGGGGGGGGCATCCTCCTCCTCTTTGGAGCATTCCTGACCTCTCTTGGAGCTCTGGCATGTATCCCCTCAAGAGTCTCCAGAATTCCAAATGTAAATTATCCTCAGCTGGTAAAAATCATGCCTCCACCAGAGCATGAAGCAAATCATAATCACCTGCACTGAAGCAGCCTCTTCTCCCATACCTAGGATTAAAACAAAAACAGTCACATAACATAACCCTGTTTTTTTAAGAAAGCAAAATTGTCACTACAAGCTTCTAAAGAAAAGATACTATATAGAAAACAAGAATTACTGTGAAGTTCAAACAATGAAAGAATTGTCAAGGATTAATTGCCATGATAACTTGATCATATATGCTTCCAGAGACCATGTGCAGCCCTGTATTTGTCCAAGGATATACTGAAATGGAAGTCAACCATGATCCCTTTCTTTACTGGGCATGTGGAGATTCAAACAAGCATGGACCAGAAAGTGAAATAAGTGTTAGGATGGGGACATGCAAGTGCTATGGAAATACATGCAAGGATGGAGATAAGCGTCTTAGAGCACTTAAGGAGGTAGAAGTAATCAGTGCATGAATTCATTGTTATTTATAAATAATAGAGGTTTATTTGGCTCATGATTCTGAAGCCTAGAACATAGCCTGTCATCCGGAGAGGACCTTCTTCCTAAACATAACATAAGGTGAGCCAGAGCAAATGAGCTCATTATATGAGGGCATAAGATTTTGTGCGGCCTCATCCTATGATCTCATCTAATTCTAATTACCTCCAGGCCTTATCTCCAAATGCTGTCAAACTATGATTTGAGGTTAAATTTCCAGAAGAAGGAAATGATGTCTGAACCAAAACATAAAGTAGGAAGAAGTTCTTCAGCCTCAGGGACAAAGGCCTAGAACAGAAAAGGAGAAGGGTGTGTGAGGTAAAATTAAGAGGTCCATGTGCCTTCCTGCATTCAGCAAAAGTCAATTACTGGGATCCAGAAGTCTTTCAAGAGAGGATGAAAACTGATAAGAACACAAAAACAGCAGACATTCCTGTAATAAGACAGAGGCTTGAGGGATGTCTCAGCAGTTAAGAGAACTTGATGTTCTTGCAGAGGACTCAAGATAGGTTCTCAGTTCCTACTGAGCTACATCAGGTAGCTCACAATGGTCTGAAACTCCAGTTCTAGGAGTTCTTATTTCCTCTTCTGGTCTCCTGAGGCACTGCATGCACACAAATACACTCAGGCACACACACTCATACACATAAAATTTTTTTAAATGTTTATGAGAAAGAGAGAATGCACAAAGAAGAGCATGAGGTACACAAGGCAGTGGCAGAGAGATCCAAGCCAAGTCTTAAGGGGTGACCAGCAGCAGCACTTGTCAGAAGAAAGGAAAGAACATCCTAGAGGAGGAAACGGGAAGAAAAAAGCTGAGACTGATAGGGTGAGCTGCTTAAAGAAGAGAGAACAGACAAGTTTGTAGAAGAGGAGGAGGAGGACAAGGGTGAGAAGAAGGAAGATGAAGAGGACAAGGATGAGGAGAAGGAAGAGGAGGAAGATGATGAGGTGGAGGAGGAAGATAAGGCAGCCAGTGTTGGGGTCCATATGAAGGAAAGCACTTTGAGATGAGACAGACAGCCTATCAACCAAGACTGGCATATGGTAGGGCTTAGACTGTTGTTCTGCCTGCTGGTGAAGCAAGCACCTTAAGGAAGATCAGGAAGAATATTACTCAGAAGCCAAACCAAGAGCTGATAGTGGCTTGAAAAAAGTTGGAAGTTGGAGGTTGCAGAGGAAAAGAGAAAAGTGGAATATTTTGTAATGTGTCTTGTAAGTAGAGCCAGCAGTATCACCAGTCTTGGATGAGAAGAGTGAAAACTGCCTTCAACTCTATCTCACAGAGTCATCCTTCAAGCCCCTCCTGCTTAGCAAACCCCCAGTGATCCCACCTTCCTACTTAGAGTGGATTACTGAAACTCCCAGAAAACATCCAGAAAAGGCTACACTCAAGCTTATTCCTGTTAATTTTAATTTTCAATTACATACTGTATTCTTCTTTCAAAATTAAATTTCGCTTTAAAATACTGCATTAGTCAAACACGTCCTCCCACACTCAGGAATCTAATTATCATAGCCTTGTAATCTGTTAAGAGAGGAATTAAACATTGGATTTTTTAACACACGGTTTTCTAGGACAGGGTTTCCTAAGTGTCCAACATTTGCTAAATGAAGAAATGTACAGAGGCTGGAGAGATGGATCAGGGATTAAGAACCATAACTGCTCTTCTTTGAATCCAGGTTCCATCCCTGCACCCACATGCTGACTAACACCCATAACTATAACTCTAGTTCTGGTGGATCTGATGCCCTCTTCTGGCGTCCTCTGACACTGCACACACATGGTACACATACATGTAGGCAAAACACTGATATTTACAAAATAAAAATAAATCTTTAAAAGATATTTTTAAAGAAAAGTATTGCACCCGAAGTTAACTGTTGCCCACCAATCAGCAGGTGGCTGTCTTCCCTCTTGTATCATCCTCACTCCAGGTCACAGAATCCAACTTCAGCCAGTGTTTGGTCTGCAGAGTCTGTTCTAATGTGCAGCTTTGTCACCACCATAGGGCTCCACTCCAGCTATCAACTGCTTATACAGCAGTACTGGCATAATCAAATCTGCAGCTTTCTTCTCTTACTTTTCTCTCCAGGCTGTAATTAGCTAAGAGTGATGATATGGATGATATAATTGTTGTGTTTTAACCTCCTCGTTGCTGCTTATGTTGAAATATAATACTTCTGTGAGGTATTTTAAGAAGTACAAGTGGGACCCTCAAATAATGATTAGGTCATGAGGCCTCTAATTTATTAATACTGTATCCATTTATTATTAGTGGGTTAATGGGTTATTTAGAGGGAGAATCTGTTATCAAAATTGTTGTGGTTCTGCCTTTTTCATTCAGCCTCTCTAGCCACATGCCAATATGTAACTAGGCACTGAGGCCTCTTAGTTACTTTTTCCATCGGAGTCAAGAACCTATGGTTAGGTAGGTCACAGGCTCTGGGGAAAAACTAGTACTATTATTCTGATAAACAGACATAGTGTTAAACTGACTTCTGAAGACCTACTGTTAAGCCCATAGTGTATTTCTCAGCCTGTGGAACACTGCTTTTAAGGTTGAGGTCTGGAGTTTCTGGATAGCCAACTGAGCTTGCTGTATTACAACAGACTCCTTTTTCTCAGTGGGGTCCTCTCTCCCCCTGATCTGGTAACCCCAGATCTTGTAAGGAGCATCACATAGCCCTCAGCCCTTTCCTGATAAGAAAACCTGCAAGCACCTGGAGATTCTTAGAAATATCCCACCCTATACTAAGGAGATCTTTTCAGGAATGTGCCTGGAAATTTTTCCCCACCCATAAGAAAATGAAGTACTATGTACTTCTTCTTGGGATAGGACCATGCTACTGTGTGTAAATGAGAAACTGTACCACTGCATGTACATCAGGTATCCCTAACACCTAAATCCCTATCGAATCAAACACATTCACCCTCAAAACCCCTCCCACTGCCCAAGGCTTGTAAGTTCCTGATTTCACATGAAATAAACTCACTGGGTGTTGTTTGCATGCTTCCATCAGCTTTCCACCATGGCCAACTGAGATTTGCCATTTATTCTGGAGAAGGGAGCAATCCCCCTCTCCCTGGAGAATTGCCGCACTGCCTCAAACTTGGTTGCCAGTCAGACAGCATCCTGCTCAGACTACCGCTAGCTTCCAGATTACCCAGGGCTTGACTTCTGGTCAGTTTGGCCTGTGCTGCTGGTTGCTGTTCTGCCATTCACCGGGCATGTCAGTGCTGACCCCTGGCAAAACACCCTCCAGGCTTGCATTAGGCCCACCATACCTGAGCCTCACCTGACTAGCCTTCCAGTCCACCGAGCTGACCAGGCATGGGCTTCTGCCCTTACCCTCTGCCATGCTTAGCACACATGGCAGCCTAACCAAGGAGCTGTGACACTACAATATCATCACAGGTTTCTGAAACCCCCAAATTTCCACTGCCTCTGATACTGGCAATCTCATTCTAAAAGAGCTAACTAAGTGTGACACTCCATGGACAACTCTTTCCACACCCTGGCCTAGTACACAGACCTCACCCCAAAGTGCTCTAGCTGTTCCTGAGAGAAACAGAACCCCAGTCCCCAGGTCGTTCTGTTTTTCATCTAGAAGCCGACAGCCACTTCCTGGACTAATGCCAGACAACAACATCAGCCCTCATGGGAGAATTAGCAAATGGTAATTAACACAGAAACTCCCAACTGGGAAATGTGCAGAGAATAAGAAACTGCAGAGTGCTTAGCCCTAAATGGGATGTTTATATCACACACACACACACACACACACACACACACACACTAGTGCATACTCTCTCAAGTCTCAGGGAACATGGAAGAGGGGGCTGAAACATTATATAACAGCCAGAGCCCGAAGTTGACGACAGAGAACCAGTGTTTTTCAGACACAATACAGAACTCGCACGTATGAATTCATTGCAGTTGTGAGAGCACACACAGATCAAGCCAGATGAAATCCAAGCACGAAAAAATGAGATGGTTGAAAAGTCCCACATCTAGTTGAGAAGCTGCTAACAAGTGATGGCAGATGGGAGAAGGAGAGTCTGTTTTTTGTGTGTGTTTTCTTCTGAAACACAACCCATGACCTAGTAGATGGCCCTATAATCATGTATGGCAGTACTAAGTGACCCAGTAAGTTAAACAAAATAAAGAAATAAAAAAAAAGAATACATAAAATTGGGAGAGAACAGTAATGAAGAAATAAAGAAGAAAATGGTGAGGAAAAAATAGAAAGTGAACTTGATCAAAATACATAATATTCATGCATGAACTTTTCAAACAATAAAAAAGACTGTCTTGTGAAAAGTTCTTATTGGCCAGTCATGCACTTAGGTGTGAAATTTAGACATTAGCATCATTATGTCTGAAGAATCTACTATGCAGGCTTAGCATTCAGAACTCTGTGACAGAAGAAAAGACATTTTTTCTGTGCTCAAAGAATCTGGAGTTGAACCTGTGATATAATAAAAAATAAAATAATAAATAAAATAAAATAAAATAAAATAAAATAAAAACAAGAACACAAAAACCTTTGCTTCCACTGGGAGGTTTGCTGGGTTAGCTCCATGGGCCTGGTTTTCGGGCAGGGCCAGCCTGGCTCAACTCCCCAGTCAGAAGCAGCTTTGAGAGTTATTACTGATAAACCAAGGATGCTAGAATTGAAGCCACATCATAGGTGAGGCTGATAAATGCTAAAAACTAGTCTGCAGAGAATCGGGGAACACTTTGATGTAGCCATCTAATTTCTTTTTTTTTAATTTTTATTTTTAAAATTTCATTCTTTATTAATTACACTGTATTCACTTTGTATCCCCCTCTGTGTTTCCCTCCCTCCTTCCATCCCAGTCCCTCCCTTTCAACCCCCTCTGCACCCATGCTCCTCCCCAAGTCCACTGCATTGTCTTCTTCTGTGGCCTGGTAAGGCTGCTCCCCCCCCCTCAGGAGGAGGTAATTAAAGAGCAGGCCAATCAGTTTATGTCAGAGGCAGTCTGTGTTCCTATTACTATGGAAGCCACTTGGACACTGAACTGCCATGAGCTACATCTGTGTAGGGGTCCTAGGTTATCTTCATGTATGGTCCTTGGTTGGAGTATCAGTCTCAGGAAAGACCACTGTGCTCAGATTTTTTGGTTCTTTTGCTCTCCTTGTGGAGTTCCTGTCCTCTCCAGATCTTGCTGTTTCCCACTTCTTTCATAAGATTCCCTTAATTTCAATGTGTAATGTAAATGGGAAAAAATATGCATGCACATGCAATTATAAGTGTTCTAACTCTGATCAGACTCACCCAGAGGAAAAGAAATAGTAGGAAGTCTCGTAGTGGCTCAAGAACCCAGAACTTACAGGATGATTTCTCACTCAAGGCTCTGGCTATGGTTGCTCCCCAAACTGGTCTTCAAAGAAAGAGAAAGAATGGGCAGGAGGCTCCATCCTCTGGAGGCCAGGCCTTAGATGGCACTGAAGCCTGCCAAGCTCCAGATTCCAGCAGTCACAATGTAAAGCAACAGAAAGTTGAGTGGTTTTTATGTTAATAGATCCAATCCTAGTTGGATCACTATTTAGAAAAATGATCCAGTTTCCCTTTGTTTTTCTACTTTTTTTCATTCAATCAGTGATCTAATTATGAGAAAAGTGAATGGTGTTAAAGCTGTACCAGGCACCAGAGTCTAAGGCTTGAGAGGGTAAATACAATTATACATTGTAATGAAAGCAAGCGGAGCGCCTTCCAGCCTCTGCTTCAATGCATTCAGCTATGCTTTTTGGAGAGGCATAAACAATGCAAAACCTATAATTGCTGTGTCAGTCATGGCATCTGTGCAGAATACCAAATACCATTCCGAGCCGCCAGTTTCCTGGCCTTGGAGAGAGTACAGAGCCACACTGTCTTCTGCTAAGGGACCAGGCAGCATGGGGCCCAAATACCTTCAAGACCTCTCATCAGGCTTTCATCATCCACCCCCCCCCCGACACACACACACACACACACACAGATGCCAGCAAGCATAAAACACCTACCCAATCTCTCATAGATACAGAGTTAAAGAAGAATGGGACTGTAAACGGGTCTTGTTTTTTTCACCTCTACCTATGAATCCTCAACCTAAAGCTTCATGAATGTTATTGTCTCTAGATCAGGCTGTCCAACTGAAATGAAGTGTGAGAGGCCAGATGTGGCAGGCAACACATGAGTGTGATTCAGCACTGGGGAGGCAGAGGTTCACATAGTCAAGGCCAACCTGGCCATACAATAAGACCAACCTAGTCCTTGGTGTGTAACTCAATGGTAGAATGCTGGCTCGGCATGAATAACACCCCAAATTCAGTTCCTAAAACTGAAAGTTTTTTAAAAAGTACAGTGCAAACCATTGTAGCCTCAAGATTTCTGGTAAGCACATTAGTAAACCCACAAAAACAAACAAAACTAGGGACACTATGTGTAACCATGTATCATATATAATCACAAATATCCAAAATACTTTCATTTCATATGTAGATGGTATAAAAAGCTACTAATAGTCACACACTGTGGAACAAGCCTAGAATCCCAGCACTTGGAGTCTGAGGCAAGAAGACTGAGACTTTGAAGCTAGGCTGGCCTGTATAGATCTTGTCAAACGAACAAGAAGAGTAACAACAAAGTATCAGTGAAGTACTTGACACTGAGGGGCTAGAGAGATGGCGCAGTGATTAAGAGTACTTCCTACTCTTCCAGAGGATCAGAGTTTGTTTCCCAACAACCTGAAAGCTCAGGATGTCATTAAGTAGTATTTGAAACCTGCGGCAGATTGCTCGAGTTTCCTGTCACCTGCCTCCTTGTTGTACTTGTTAACTGCCTTGACTTAGAACTTTTTTTGTTCTGTTACATGAATATTAGAACATGAATATTACTACTTGCATGGTAAAACCTGTCACTCAGGGCAGTGAGAATCCACATTTCCAGCTTCTCATCATTCATATTTGATTCAGAATAAACAAGTTTCTCATCTCCTTGGGAGAGTTGAAGTTTTCACTAACTGTTTTGATCACCCAGGTGAGACATAAAACATAATCCACTTTCATCAGAGGCCATCCCTATCATCACCAGGTACCATCATGGGGCTCCAGCTTGATCATCTGTGTTATCTCATTGAGTGGATGTTGATGAGTTCTTTTGAAGGCTGGACATGCTCTGTGGTATGGCTGTGACCTATCAGGATTACTTGAACTAGTCAGTAGATATGCGCTTATCTTCATCAGAAACTTTGCTAGAATTCAGCCTTTTTTTTTTTTTTGCTATTCATTCCATAATCATTATCTCTAACCTTTCCTCTCCTGTATTCTTTCCTTTTATTACACACACACACACACACACACACACACACACACACACACGTACCTACCTCCAAACAATGCACATAGCAACCAACCTATTAGTAACCTAAGACCTCTTTCTGCATCAAGCTACATATAACAAGCTCTCAATAATGGAATAATTTCTCTCCCCTAGAACAGACATTAAAGATAAACAAGTTCTATTCAAACATGACAAATCAAATACATTTCCAATGTATCCTCAAGAACAGGTAGGAGGACAGATTAATTAGACTCAGAATGGGTTCGGGTACATGTTTAAAAAAGACAAACTATGGTGGTTAGTGATATGTCTTAACAGGTAAAGAAGCTTGCTGCCAAGACTGAGGACAGGAGTTCTATCCCCAGAGCCCACATGTGGAAAGAGAACAAAAATTCCTACAAGTTGCCCTTTGATCTTCAAATGCACACTGTGCCCACAGACATAGATAATGAATAACTTAATTAATTAAAATAAGACAAATTGTGTACCCTAAGTAACCTTTTATAGAAAACCCTATATTTACTATCTTATACCTATGCACAATTGTGGAACATTTCTGGGTAAGGTTACATCTGACATTTCCAGATAGGCTACGTGTTTGCTCTATGATGGTAGACTCCTTTTTCTCAGTGGGGTTCTCTCTCTCCACTTGATATCGTAACCCCAGATTTTATAAGGAGCATCACATAGCCCTCAGGGAAGATTGCAGGCCAGATCCTTTCCTAATATGCAATCTGCTTAACAAGCACCTGGAGATTCCTGGAAATATGCTAAGGAGATCTCAACTGCGCTTAGAGATTTTCCACCACCGTAAGATAATTAAGTACTGTGTTCTCCTTCTTGTAAAAGGAACATGCTACTCCATGAAATTGAGATACTGTACTACTACATGGAAATGAAATTTTGCCGATGAATCAAACACATTCACCCTTGAAACCACTGCCATTGCCCAACATTTATAAATCCCTGGTTTCACATGAAATGAATGTGCAAGGTACTGCATTCTGTGTGATACCATCAGCTTCCACCATGGCCACCTGAGATTCATCATTTATTCTGGGGGAGTGAGAGCTACCCTCCTCCATGGAGACTTGCCATTGAACTCCTGCAGTACCTGCTGGGCCTGGACACATCTTCCAGCCTGCTGGGTCCAAGCCTCAACGAACTTGCCTTCTGGCACACTGGGCTTGGACATCACCAGGCCCGTGTTTCAGCTGCAAGCCTACCAGGCACGGGTTTTTACGCACATCCTCTGCCATGCTTAGCACAGCAGCTAAACCAAGGAGCTGTAACAGTTTGTTATCATCACAGGCTTCTGGAGCACCTGAATTTCCACTGCCTCTGACACTGACAATCTCATTTTAAAAGAACTAACTAATTGTAACACTCCCTGGAAAACTCTTTCCACACCCTGGCCTATCAAACGGGCCCCTCTGTAGAGCACTCTAGCTGTTCCTGAGAAAAACAGAACCTCTATCCTTGGGTCACTCTCTTTTTTATCCCTAACCCAATAGCCACATCCAAGACTTTCACTGGGTGGAGAACAACCCACAACTGGGCATGTATATGATTAAAATCAGATTCACTGTGGGCAGGTACATAAACGCATGTCTTATGCAAGCTCGTCAATCAAAATACAGAGTTACTCATGCTATGTTCCTTAACCAATTCATCCTTCTCTTGAACGCTATAAAATTAAGCCCCAAACAATAGTAAGGAAATTTAGTCCTCTCATTCACGTGGACTTCTATCATTCTTGACAGCATAATTCTTTCTGACCTATACTGCCATTTTGATAATGTTTTCTTGATCATTTTGCAATTTTTATGAGTCTTTACTTGAATTCCTTGAATGGGAAGACAAGAACCTGGAAACACCTCATACAGAACCTGATCCTCAGTAACAGAAGTGTGAGTGAGAACCCCCCGGTACTCAAAATGGTCCAATATAACATACCCCATTCTGGGGCTAGAAAGGCTCTTAGTGTCTCAGCTGTCAAGGCACACATAAGGGTGCCACACAATGTCTTACCTCTTATGTTCTCATGACCATGCAGGATAAACCTGAGAGTGTTGGAGGAACTGACTTCCATAAACAGCACGTAAGTCTGACCCAAAACACTAATGCCACCAGTTGGTACAGAAAAGTGCAGTTTTCAGGAAGGAAAGAAAAGAATGCTAAAACAAGAAATAGAGATTTCAGGAAGGAGGAAATGTTTGGAGAAAGTCATCACTGGAACTCCAGCTGGAGTGGCTTCTATGTTTGACAACAATATTAGTTCAGTTTGCCAGTATTTTGGAAAAATAGGAAAGGTCTGAATTTCTGGATTGCTTTTGCTTTTGTTATTGGTTGTTTGGTTTTTTTTTTAACTTTTTAAAAAAGATTTTCTTTTCTGTGTATAGAAAAGGCATTTTAATGAGTTAAATGAGTCTGAATATTTAAACTCTGAATAACCCTCGCAAATTGTTCTCCAAATTTAAAGCAACAGCCCAAGTAAAACCTCAAGACGTACAAGCTTGCTTTAAATGGCTGCGACCTCGTGTAAAACATTTTAAAAAATCTTAAATCCAATTATTTCAAAAGCATACATGAGAGAAAAGCGTTAATACAGTTATCACAGGTAATATAAAGAAAATACATGGAAGGGTGACATTGGGATAATAAGAAACCACTACTTTTAGGACTTTCTGGGTACATTACAAGGACATTGACAGATCTTCCGTTGTGTTCCATAATGATCCACTGAGAAAATGGATCATGATGGGTAAAAATTATTAAAGAAAAAAAGAAGGCTAGTATATTTGAACACAGGAAAATGGGAGCATCGGTGATATTTTTAAAAAATGTTAGAGAAAATAATAGTGCTTTATTTAGTTTTGTTTATGTGCTTGGTGTTTTCCCTTAATGTGTCATGTGCCTCATGTCATAGTGTCTACATATACCAGAAGACATCAGACTTTTTGGTACTATAGTTATAGTGAGTTGTGTACCCCTATATGAGTGCTGGGAATTGAACCTAGATCCTCCACAAAAACAACAAGTACTGTTAACCACTGAGATATTACTCTAGCCTTTTTTTTTTTTAATGCCAAATTAGAAGTTCTAGAAAATAGAACTAAAAGTGATAAATAGGCAGCCTTTAACTGGAATTTAAAAGGATCTTAAAATGTGAAATTATTAATTTACAAAAACATTAATGATAATTAATTAATTAATTAAAGTAAAGTATCTATTTCCAAACAAAAGAATATATGAAGACAAAACTGAAAGATTAAAAAATACTGCAAGAAGGTTTGTGAAAAATAATATTTAAATATTTTTTAGTTAAAACTAAAATCTGTACATCTAAAGAAGCTAAATAAGAAGGAGGACCTCGGGTAAAATGATCAATCTTCACTTAGAAAGACAAATGGAATGGACATTGGAAGTAGGAGAAAACAAGAAACAGGACAGGAGCCTACCACGGAGGGCCTCTGAAAGACTCTACCTAACAGTGTATCAAAGCAGATGCTGAGACTCATAACCAACCTTGGGCAGAGTGCAGGGAATCATATGAAAGAAGGGGGAGTTATAAAGACCTGGAGAGGTCAGGAGCTCCACAAGGACCAAATATATCTGGGCACAGGGATCTTTTCTGAGACTGATTCTCCAACCAAGGACCATGTACGGATATAACCTAGAACCCCTGCTCGGACATAGCTCATGGCAGCTCAGTATCCAAGTGGGTACCCTAGTAAGGGGAACAGGGACTGTCTCTGACATGAACTCAGTGGCTGGCTCTTTCACCCCCGCTCCCCCGAGGGAGGAACAGTCTTGCTAGGCCACAGAGGAAGAAAATGCAGCCAGTCCTGATGAGACCTGATAAGCTAGGGTCAGATGGAAGGGGAGGAGGACCTCCCCTATCAATGGGCTTAAAGAGGGGCAGGGAGGAGATGGGGGGGGTATTGCAAAAGAATGAGGGAGGGGGATACAGCTGGGATACAAAGTAAATAAACTGTAATTAATATAAAAAACTAAATAACTGTTATAAGACTAAATCACTGTTTTCTGTTTACAACAATAAAGTTTTACTTGTGGTGGGAAAGTGTAAGAAAAGAATTTTGTTTTAGCCTTTGGTGGAACAGGGCAATTGAAACCTGAATATTAGGGTTGGCTCAAATACCTCTGACTGGAAGATATAAAATGTCTTACGTTAAGTTTGTAGCTTCCTCTGTTGAAAAGCTATTACCTCAGTAGTAAGGAAGAAATTCCATTAGAAAGAATTATTCCTCCTTGGGACATCTCTGCTTAACTGCATAGTGACTGTGGAGCTTGCTTCCTTGATAAGTATTTAAACCTATTTGTTAACATTGGCCTACCTGCAGTACAATATTTTCATTATATCTGTGATCTTCAGCCCTCGGGAGTGGTTGAATGAACAAATAGCACTATAAAAAAGTGAGTTGGGAAAACTGACCAAAACCTTCAGTGTCTTTAGTCAAAGACACTTCCATTAGTACTCCTAAACCAGAGACCCATCCCATTTGGAAAATATCAGTGATTTTATAGCACAGCTACTGGACATGCTATGAAAATGGACAAAGGACTATAGGAACCACCAGTGCTAAAGAGGGACAGGTCAAAATAGGATAAGGAATTTTTAATAGTGGTAACTAAATTTCAGTATTGATTACAAAGACTTTCCATACTGAGATTTTCGGACAGACAAGGCAATAGAGCAATAGCTAATAATACCTGGTGATTGCTGTCAAGTGGAAAAGCTAGCACAGTAATGATTCCCTTCAGCATGTATGGAAAGGACCCTACCAGGTCCTGTTAACTACCTCCTGTATTAAAAAGCTTCAGGAAATAAATGTATGGGTTCAGTTCATATTCCTCACCTAAACTTGTGCTGATCCCTCTGAGGACACATCCACACATGTCTCAGAAGAACTGGGTGGCACTCATCTTCAACTGCATGAGTAACCGATTACCTCAAATTAACTGAATTCCAAACCACTCTGACATTTCTGCTCTCACCCTTTTAACTTTAGATCTTTAAAAAAAAAAATGTCTAAGATATCTAGAATTCATTTTTGTGTGGTTTCTTAAAGAGTAGGTGGGATCCTGGAACTGGCTTCTGGATGGAGAACAAGGGTTCTGTTTCTCTCAGGGGAAGCTAGGGCACCTTAGGGTGAGGCCCATGAGTGCTAGGCTGGGGTGTGGAAAGAGTTTCCATGGAGTGTTATGGTTTAGCTCTTTTAGAATGAGATCTCTGGTGGCAGTGGAAGCTCAGGCATTCCAAAGCCTTTGGTAATACCAAAGTGTTACAGCTCTTGGTTAAGCTGCTGTGCCGAACATAGCAGAGGTAAGGGTGAAAGTTCATGCCTGGTGAGCCTGCAGCCAAGACACAGGCCCAGTGAGGCCCAGGCCCAGCGAGGCCCAGCAGACCAGAGGACAGGCATGGTGAGATGCAGCCTAGTAGGAGATGAATGATGAGTTTCAGATGGCCGTAGTGGAAGGCTGGTGGTATCACACAGCACAGAACCTCAGCATCACGTTTATTTCAAATCATGGATTTATAAACCTTGGGCAGTGAGAGAGATTTCAAGAGTAAATCTATTTGATTTGCTGTGGTCAAGGGGTCATGGTTACTTGATTTGCATGTAGTTGTTTACAATGCTTTGTTTTCCATGCAGTAGCATGGTCCTATCACATGAACGAGAACATAATACTATATGATTCTCTGGGTGGGAGGAGAATCTCAGGTAAAGGCAAAGGTCATATGGAAGGTCAAGGCACCGAGGCATGTTGGCATAGGGTGTGTATCTCCAGGAATAGATAGCTAACTGAACCCATTTCCTTATCAGGAAAGGGTCTGGTCTGTAATCTTCCCTGAGAGCTTTGTGATGTTTCTTACAAAATTTGGGGTCACCCAGATCAAGGCGGTTGGGATGTGGGGAGTCATTAGAACCTCACCTAGAAAAGGGAGTCTACCATCACAGATCAAGCACAGATAAATGGTTATTCAGAGATGTCAGACTTTAACCTAACCCGGCAAAGCCCCACAATAGATGTGCCAGCTAGCTTTATGTCCATTTGACACAAGCTAGAGTCCTTTTAAAAGAGGGAACCTCAGTTGAGAAAATGCCCCTACCAGATTGGCTTATGGGCAAGCTGGCGGGCATTTTTCTGATTGATCATTCATGTGGGAAGGACATCGTTGAGCACCACCCTTGGGCTGATGGCCTTGGGTGCTATAAGAAAGCAGGCTGAGCAAGCCAGTAACCGGCACTTTTCCATGGTTTCTGCTTCAGTTCTTGCCTCCACATCCCTGCCTTGAGTTTCTGCACTAACTTCACTAGATGATGGACTACAGGCTATATGTTGAAATAAACCTTTTTCTCCAGAAGTTGCTTTTGGCCCAGGTGTTTTAGTGCAGCAATGGAAAGCTAACTAAGACAGTAGGAATGATGTTGATCTTTGTCTTAGAAAAACTGCAGATGAGGATGCTTATTTGACCAATTGTGTTTCTGCTTTCACTGTCTGCTTGTTTCCTGTTTAAAAAGA
Organism: Psammomys obesus; assembly: GCF_907164565.1. Taxonomy (NCBI): domain Eukaryota; kingdom Metazoa; phylum Chordata; class Mammalia; order Rodentia; family Muridae; genus Psammomys; species Psammomys obesus. Next base: position 8,487,912 of record NW_026596158.1, read on the forward strand.
TTCAATTTTTTGTTTTTGATATTTTCATAAAAGAATGTTCTTATCTGTGTTTTAGTAAATTTTGAACTAAAAATCCACACTTTTTAGATTGGAACAGATTTATTTTAAATCTTTCAAGAGGAACTCCACTTGAGGAATGCCTCTATTTTAGTTTCGGGACCTCTATAGCCCAAAACAATAGATTTTCTCACAAGTATTAAAAAAAATCATGTTGGCTGTGCCCAATTAAGTAGATTTCTGTGTTGTCATTGATACAGGGAATGTTAATATACAGTGAAATTCTGGAAATAATGGTCAGTCTTTTGTAGCTGCCTATATTTCTCATCACAGCTTACTCTGTCCTGATGTTATATCCCTGCATTATAAATATGACTAGATATGCCACACCATGGGACCCCTCAAAACTTATCAGCCACACAAATCCCAGTTTACAGGAGTAAATTTGTGGACTCAAATTGCAGATGTGCACATTCCTATCAGGCCTGGAAGGCTCTTTGAAGTCCCATGGCAGTTTTCCATCTATCTCAGAGTAAATGTAATGATATTAGCTCTTGTTAGGAATATCCAAAGAATTGTGTTGACTCTATTCCAATTATACAAAGCCAATCAGCCTCCAAGGCAACAGCCTTCATGGTATGTTTATCAAAGTTGGCCAAGTACTAGAACCAAAGGAGACCTCTCTGGGGTTATAGATACTGGACAAGGAATTTTAGTATATTTGGAAACTGTTTATTATAACAAAGAAATATTTTAGAAAAGTATTCATATTCAAAAGTAGTGCATAGAGAAAGAATGTTATTTTGAAAAGAGAGAGGAAATGGGGGAATTCAGAATATAAGAGACTGTAGGTTTAGATCGCATGATTCCCAAGTAAATAGGTCTAAAAAGTGTTCCATAGTAAAGCAAGAATTGGAGAAAACACTGGACAATACTCACAGTGAGGATCAAGTAAGCAGTATTACAAAATGATTCCTTTTAAATCTCATTTCTTTTAGTTTTTAGATAGTGAAAAATAACGTTTTTACACCCTTCAATATCTATGGAAGTGCAAAATCTTCTAAGTCTGGTCTCCCATCCCTGCCTCTAACATTAACCATATTTGGTACATGAAGAAGATATGGATACTGTATATCTGCTCCTTTAACTCCAAGGACGCTAAGGTCCCCTCCATTCTCCTAATTTCCTTGAATCTCTTCCTACTTGCTCCTTCTCACTTCCCACCTCCTGGGGATATGGAGATATCCATTTTCCTGGTTCAGGGAAATTCTCACTACTTGAAAGCCTGAACCATTCTATCCTCACACCTCAGTCCATTCTGTACACTCATGCCTCTAGTCTCAGTTTCTACTTTGTGAAACCCCAAACAAGTCCCCTCCATCTCTTACCTTACACAGCAACACATCAGTCTCCTGCTTTCCGCTTTTCACTTCCTTCCCTAGCCTCTGCTCTATTATTCCTAGCGTCAATCCGAGCCCTGATTCTGATTTGTAGTTTAAAGTTACCTGCCTCTCAGCTCACCGAGACAGTCATCGTTCCTCCATACCTCTGCAATTCTCACAGGCACCTACATCCTCCTCAGACACTTATCTTTGCTTCCCTGTCCTGGGATCTTAACACAATCACAAGATGCCTTGGTATGAAGAGCAGGACACCCACCCACTCCTCTGTGAACTGAAGCTCTCTGAAGAAGCCACGTTTATATTGAAATCTTGTAGACTGATTAACAATTGACGGATTGACTGAGGTAATGAATAGGATTTCATGATTGTGGAAAGATGAAATTTTGCACATTGAGGCCCAAAATCTCAGCTTGGGCTACCTTTAAGTTTCCTTTAAATACTATCTGTAGGCAGCTTTTCTTTGAGAAGTCCCTACCCACATTCTCCAAATCTGTCTTCCTTTCTTCCTGAGTGCTTTTCTTCCTTCAATCATAGTGATTAAAATCTATTAAATTAAAAAAATCTATTAAAATTTCTTAATAAATTCCAACTCTGCTAACAAAAAAGCAACAACAAAAATTTATGCACAACATATATTTGAACTAACATCTTTGTAGAACTTTTGTAATAACTGTGCCTCCTGGAACTTACTTTCTCTGGCTTGGCCCCAGGCCCTGATGTTTCTACCATGTCTAACATAGCACCCCGTTTTAAGGAACATCATATGAGCCCACCAGAGATGAGCACTCACACAGCTTATAGCCAATTGAAAGTCTTTGTTCCAGTCAGTTAGGATTACTCCATAGGCTACTGTGAATATCCAAGTATAGCATGGGGTTAGCTGGGGCATTTTGACCTTGGGTTCCTAAAATAGGGCTAGGTAATTTTCCACTGGATTTTCCAGCAAGGAGACCAAATCTTAGCTAACCTAAAATAGTCTCAGCAAGAATACAAAATGGAGGAACCTATGCATTGTTATGCCCTGACACAGGAAAAAATGTTGAACATGTAATAATGTGGTATGCATTTCTAAACAAGGCGTGTCAATTTACAGTTCTGCTTTTTAAAAATTAGTGATACCAAGATACTACTTAGCTGCATGCCAAATAAGTAAATTGCCTGGTAAACACCTTAAAGTTCAGTAAAGTTGAGAGTGAAAGCAAGAGCGAGAGGCAGAACATTGGAATGAGTTAAATCTGTGAGGAGAAGTAATAGATTCCCTTTCCTGGATCAGCAAGGGAAAGCAAGGATAGCATCAAGTTCTTCAGTAGTGTGCACTGACCACATCTGCTGCCAAACTGAGAAGATTTCTAGAAACCCTGATGCATTACATGGCTTCCTTGAACATGGGAAGCTTAGAAAGTTGACCAGAAGAAGTTTACTGTCGTTTCTCTTCCCTTAGACTAAACTCACTGCAGCATCTGCAAACAGGAACTGAAATCTTTTAATTCAACCCTTCCTTTTCAGTCACATTTTAACAGGACACAGGGGACTGGTAGAGCCCATAGGACATTCCTCCCAGCCCCCAGCTTGTGGACATTGAGAACAATCTTGTTCCCTTCTGTATCAGCCATGTGGGGCTTTCATCCTGAATGTTCAAAAAAACTACTGTGAATCATTGTAGTTGTTCAGATCAACAACCCATATCTCCCTTGCTCTTCTTTTAACAATCTGAACTCATAAAGCTGTGTGATGAGCCAAGCTGAAAATGTGACATGCTGTTTAACCCCACCTCATTGAAACAACATTGATTCTTCCATTGACTTACCTTCTCTACAGAAATATCTTATGTGTTATTAAAAAAAATGGTTTATCTACTCCATCACAGATTGAAGCTGTGGCAATGGGCCATGTGCCAAATTGCAGAACTATGTCTTAGTCCAGATGGAGAGGAGGGAATTGAGACAGAACCTGGACCACTGTGCTCATACAAAGTCCCATGGTATTACTACTTGTTTTTATTTTGGCAGTGTCTTGGTTATGGCTACCTGGCACTCATTGCCTGCACCAAGATGGTCTTGAAATCTCAGTGAACTTCCTGCTTCTGCTTCTTGAGGGCTTAGATCACAGCTGTATAAAACTATGCCCTGGAGAGGACCTTGAGGATATCTGTGGCATCTTCATTTCTCTAGGGAAGCTGTTGACTTGTCCATAATCACACAGCCAGTTTAAATCAGATTAGACCCTTATTCTTTTAATTATCATCTTTTCTTTTGCTCCAGGTTGCCTTTTATTGTCAACAAAATTCTCCCAGATATAATTATAAAACTCTAATGAACTTGACAGGCTGAATAAAATATGACACCCAGAAATTATCACCCACATGAATGGAGGAGCTACTGTTTGTAGTTAATCCAATCGTTGACTGGCTCCAGTCACTTGAGGTCAGGGAGTCTTTTGAGCATAGCTGATTTGAGAAGTCATGGGATGCAGAATGTGTCAAGTTAGCCAAAGCCTTGGGTGTTAAGAGGCTAGCTGAGCTGTCCTGTGCACATAGAGCTCTGGGAACTTACTGCACTAGCTAGTACTAAATTTTTCTTGTGCTGACTGGTGGGATCATATGCAAGACAGTAGCGAGGACATGCAGCTCAACTTCTGGCCAATATCTGGCTCTCAGACAGCCTTAGAGTAACAATAAAGTCCCCTTCCCCAAAATGTGAATGCAATGTGTTTATGTGAATGCAATGTTGTTCTGAGCCTTGAGAATCAAGATGTCTCAGAGGGGAAAAAAAAAAAAAAACACTCTGAGTCTCTTTCTTCTCTGGACTCTTGTTTGAGCATTGATGAAGACTCCACATGCCCAGTGATTTGCATATAAAAATATGGACAAGGGAGAAAATTTTTGACCATGGAATGTTCTGTCAAAAACTAAGATGAAATAATTATTTCCCCTGTAAAGATCCCTAGGACAGATTGTTTCTTTGCCTCCTGGGAACTGGGTCCATTCCAGGTAGAAACCCATTTTTAACCCTGGCAGGCAGATCTCCTGGGCTACCACTGCCAATCACAGTAGTTCTGGGTTTTAATATACAGGCAACAGCTGCCTGAGGTTTTCCTCCCCTACTTTTGCTACATTTCATTTTCAACCTGTTACAAACCAAAAAGGTTCTTTTGTCAAGTTATGTTTTATAACCATTTGGGGGATTTGGAGGCAGAAACCAGCATTGTCGTCTCATTGAGCTTTCATAAACTGCAGGCATTTCTTTCTGCCCAGAAGAATCGAATCTGTCAAGCTAGGAAGCCTTAAAGGCTGCATAGTCATGTTCCAATGATTTATGTGCTTGCCAGAATTCATCTTCTTCAGTCCAGTTTCAACACATGGCAAATAAGAAATTGAGAGTCTGCTGGGAAGTGCTCAGAAATCAGCAGCTTCTCCTCAGCCATACTTCCCACATAGCTCTCCCTTGTCAAAGAGGTACCTCTGATCACAAACTGACTACAGGATCCAGACATGAAAATATGTCAAATCTCTTTACTTGACATGATGCCTTAGTATGTTTTTCTTGATAAAATAAAATTTCTGATCCTGAATAGATTTTTTAATGGATTTATTTAGTTTCTGTTCTGAACTCTGAAAAGTTCACCGTTTGTGGACCAACCCTCTAGCAAAGACTGTATCACAGCACATCAGAGAATATCTTATGGTTATCTGGTAGAGGCACACACAAAAGTGGCGCAAGAAAAAAAAAAAAAAGAAAAGAAAAAGGAACCTGACTCTCACAACAGCTAACTGTTTTCTATAAGGAAAAGCTGCTTTTCTTCATGTATGAGTGTCTGGCTCCATATTCTAAACACTAGGCTGATAGAGGACCCTCTCAATCCTTCCTCAGCTCACTTCCAGGACCAGCCTTCAAAATGAGTGTTCATGGGGAAAAGTCACATTCAACTCTTGTTCTCTAAAGTCACTAAATCTAAAAGCTGAAGATGCTCTGATCCACTTGGTTTTAAATATTTCTCAGCACTGAAAAAATGATTTTAAATGAAATATTTATATCAGTATCCTAGTTAGCTTAATTATAAACTCAAAACAGCCTAGAGTCATCTGAGAAAGGAGTCTCAGTTGAGGTCAGATTGACCTGTGGGCATATCCATGGATAACTGCCTTGATTGTTAATGAATTTGAGAGTCCAGCCCACTCTGCACAGTACCATTTCTTGAGTAGGTAGTCTTGGGCTATATAAGAAAGCTAGCTAAGTATGAGCTAGTGAACAAACAAAGTTCTTCCTTGAAGTATAAGCCAAATAAACTCTTTCCTCCTCTAAGTTGCTTCTGATCATGGTGTTAATCAGTTTGATGGAAAGAAACTAGAACAGAATTTGAAACTAGAGAAGGGAGGTGCTGCTGTGGAATAGTTGGCTATGTGGGGTTTTATGATTTCAGCCTGTTTTGTAGGAAGACTGTCAAGGATTTGGGAGATTTGGACAGGAAAAAAGTCAAAGCATAACGGGCTGTTCTTGTGGGAGCTTGAAAGATATGTGTTCTGAGAGAAATGTGGACTGTGGGAGGCCACACTTGTGAGGTTTCAGAAGACAGCAAGAACTCCAGCTAAACTGAGCCGACAGCCATTTGTGTATATTTTGGCTAATACTCTGTACGTGCTCATCACCTGTGCCTACAGGAACAGCTGTGCTTGATAGGCAGTCCATCCCGTTGAGGTAAAAATCATATTTTTTTTCACTGGGTCAAGAGGAACATGTTTTCTCAGTGTGGGCTCAGAGACACTTTAGTCCACGTGGGCCAAGGCTACATCTCAAGCTGGCAGCTGAACTTGGCAATGTGTAAGAGTCACCATGTGATACTGTTTTTGAAGGCATGAATGCAGCAGGATTGAAGGGTCGTGGAGAGAAGCCGAGGTTTAGAACTGTGTGACAGGGTTAGTGTCCCTGAAGAGAGGTCAGGAGAGGCCATTAGTGTAGATGCAGCCTCATTTTCTCTAGAAATCCCATGATATTGGAGATGGCAGGCCCGTGGGATAGTCACCAAGGACAGTGGCAGGTGTGGAGTACAGTCTAAGACAAGCTATGTGTTCTCCAAGTGGTAGATATGGAAACATGGGACTGCCCAAGCCCAAGCCCCCTCCTTTATACATCTTTAAAGATTAAGAATAAGACAGTTGAGAACTGTGACACAACCCTGTAGTCCTCACACTTAGGAAGGAAGATTGCAAGTTTGAAATCAGGTTGTACCATTTTACAAGACTGTATGAAAACAAACAAAACTTTTTCTATAAATAAAAACTTCAAATCTCGGTGTATATTTATACCTCAAATAATCAAAATATGTTGTAAGAGATAAGTGATAGATCCATTTGCTTTTAAAACATTGTTTAATGTTAATGGGTATTTCCCTACATGCATATCTTCACACAACATCTATGCAGTACCCATGGAAGCCAGAAGAGGGCATTGGATACCCTGGCAAGGGAGTTACATACAGTTGTGGGTCACCCTGTCAGTGTTGGAAATCAAATTTGGGTCCTCTGGAAAAGCAAGCTCTTTTAACTGCTAAGCTCTCTTTCCAGTCCCCCTTTTGCTTTTAAATAAGATTGCAATCACAAAACAAAATCCAACGGAGGACAAGCTCCTTCCTCTTGGACTCAACAAAGACAGTGTTAAAAATTCACAGATAAATTCCAATATAGTCTCTATATTAGTTCATTTTGTTGCTGTGATAAAATACCAGGCCTTATAAAAAGAAATAGCTTTATTTTGACTTAAAGTTCCATAGGAAGAGTCCATAATGGCAGGAGAAGCATGGCAGCAAATATCTGGATCAGGAAACTGAGAGACCACATCCTCAACCACAGGCAGAAAACAGAGTGAACAAATTGGGAGTAAGGCAAAATTATAAACCCTCAAAGCCCTTCCCTAGTGATGTATTTCTCTAGCAAATCGTCATGCCCTATGTTTCAGAACAGCCCCAAACAGCACCACCAGCTGGGGACAAAATGTTCAAATATATAAATCTATGGAGAACATGTTTTTCATTCAAACAACCGTAGTGTGGTGTGTGGATGTGATGGTGAACACCTGGAAATCTGAAAGCAATGCTGTTAAGGAGTTTGGGACCCCTGGGAAAAGACCATAGACTCAATCCATCTTTTATGCTAAAAGATTTATTGATTAGCTGCTAGCAGGATGACAGCCTTAAAGCTCATGCATGTCATGAAGGAGGGGTGTGGGGAAGGACATTTAAGGGAAAAAAAAAACATAAGAAGACCTTCAATATCTACACAAGCAAACAAAAACTTGTCTGTTTTGCAAAGTTAAGTGGTTAAGACAACTCAAAACACATTCTGAGTATCTGTGTAAGCAAGTTACAGAAGCCAAAAAGTGCAGTTAGTCATTTCATAGCAAGTCGATAGTCACAGCTGTACATTCTGGGTGGAGGGTGGAAGTCACTGACTCAGTTTTACTGGGAATTTCTCTTCCAGGAACCAGAGACAAATGGATAGTATGTACCAAATGGATGTCTGGCATAAAATAGTGTTGCTTTAGCCATCATAAACCAAGCCCAGCTTGAGCTACATACCTAGACTTGATGATAATAATAATAGTGATTATAATGATGTGATTGTTGTTATTTATTAATTAATAATAAAACATGAAGAAGGAGGGAGGATGGGAGGGAGAGGGAAAAGAGGAATGGAGAGAGGGAGCACCGGAGGGAGGGAGAGAAAAAAAAGAGGGAGAAATTGTAACACATGTCTTATAGAAAGCCTGACAGGATACTCAACCTTCAGTCTCTCTTCCATCCTTAACACCAATTTAATATCAAGAGTTCTCACTGCTACGTGTGGATTATATGTAAGCTCATACATGTGAGTCTTTTTGTTTTATTAAGGCATAAGTTTCTAGGAACAGAAACAAACCACTCTACCCCTCCAGAGACTGTAGGGCCCAGTCCATCATTCATGAGCACGTGACAGTGCCTGCTCTCCGGCTAAATCAAGAGCTTGTGAAATACTGCTCAAAACCAACTGAGCAGAAATGAAGCCATCTCCTACAGTTTTGACATGGTGCTCTACTTTGCCACTCTGAGCCTTTCTTCTCTTGAAGTCAAGTGAATAACAGTATCAGATATCAGCATTTTAAAGTATCTGTTCATTACTTTTTTTATTAATTACACTTTATTCATTTTGTATCCTCCCATAAGCCCTTCCCTCCTCCCCTCCCGGTCCCCTCTTCCCCCTTTCTGCATGCATGCCCCTCCCCAAGTCCACTGATAGGGTTGTTCATTACTTTTTAAAGCAACCTTGTAGGGGGCACTATTGATAGCTTTTACATATGATGAACTGATCAATTTAAATAACTTATCCACAGCAGCACTACCATAATCCTGGAATTGTATCCAGACAGTATGTTAACCTTCCTACCTTTGAAAGGTCAATATCTTTGAAGGCAGCACCTAAGATCCAGAAGTTGATGCTCTCTTCTCTTTCCCTGGTATCTCCAAAAAGGCAGGCCAACTGAGGCCACAAGCACTGAATTTTGATGGTTGTATGAACATGCAAAGATATCATGGAGTCAGCAAAAGAACACATGCTCTGCCCCGCCTAAAAGATAAGCTTCTTCTTTTGGGCCTCTTTAAGTCTCTTCTCCTGCAGTTGTGCAGCAGAATTAATCATAGTACTGTATGGATATTTCTCCAAGAAGCATGTGTGGCATGCTTAGGGCAAGGCCACTGGTGCAGCACATGCCCAGCCAGTGATCCTACTGGTGTTTGCTTATGCCTCCTGAACATGTGTTCCTAATCTGATAATTCATGCTTTGTACTGTACAGCAGCGTAATCAGCACTTGACAGAGGCAAGTCTACTACCGCAAGACTGTCTCACTACCTGAAATAGGAATGCTTCCACAAGGGAACAAGAAACTCCAGAAAATTCTGATACACAGAGTTCTTAAATGCTGGAGAATCCATGGGTTCAGAGATCTTTAGCAAAAACATCCATTACATTCTTTAAAGTTATAAGAAATGCCCATTGCTGAAGTCACAGATGGGCTTTGACCTTCCTGAAATAAGGGCATGGTGCCAAATCCAATGAAATGGTCACCACTTGTTTTCTTTGTTCCCCCAATTGCCATGGAGATTTCCCAGGCAGGCATCCTTTTTAAGAGGCTGAGTTCCCTGCAAAAATGACTAATATCTACTGAGTTCTTGCCAGAGTAAAGTCACCTTTCATATGCTTTTCTTACTTTTCTATTGTATTTTCATGACTGCTATTATTATTTCATTTTATAGTTGAGAGAAATAAAGTTTTGAGGGTTGTCCAAATCTACCTAATCACATTAAGTTTGATTTCCTGTCCCATCAACTCTTGTTCAATTCCCGAAGTCTAATTCCCTCACTTAGAGCAACACCAGGTTGTAAAGTCATGACATCAGCCCCTTATTTTTGGCCATGCCACACGCCTACATCACATGATTCTCCCTTAAAGTAACTTACATGGGCTGATGAACTAAATGTCAGCTATTGTATTTGTCAATGTAAAAACAGGAGGATCCAAATATTATTAATTTGATTTAGTGATTTAGTTTATTATAATGTAAGTAATTTTTATTTAATTTGGTGTTATTTTTCTGGAGCCAAATATTAATAAGCATGGCCTAAGAAACATGGATTAAAGTTGCCTCAAATCCCATATTTCAGCATGATAACCATTTCATGAAGTTTTTCTTTATTAACAACACAATAAGGTAATAAATCAAAGCATTTTAAGAACACTTTGGGTCAGAGTTTTTTGTGGGTAGGTTGGCGCTCCCCTCCATCCTCTAGGAGACTTATCTAGTTAGAGAGTTTCTTCTTCCAGCCTCTGGTACTAGGAGTCTCTACTTGAGTCCTCCCCATATCCTCCCAGGAGCCTACCCTGACCTAGGTCTCCAGCTTGTCACAGAGATGTCTCCACCCTCAGTTTCTCCATTCTCTACAAGCCTTCTGTCCTCTCTTCTCTGCTCTCCCCAGGTCTGATCTCCACCCTCATATTTCTCTGAGCTTCCTCTCTTACATTGTTTCCTCTCTTCACCCAATTCCCCTATCTATTTTATTTCCCTTCCAAGTGAGATTTATGCATCCTCCCTTGGATTCTCCTTCTTATCTTCTTTGGGTCTGTGCCTTGTAGTATGTTTATCCTATACTATACAGCTAAACTCCGCTTATAAGTGAGTACATACCATGTGTGTATTTCTGGGACTGGGTTACCTAACTCAGGCTGATCTTTTCTAGTTCCATCCATTTGCCTGACAGTTTCATGATTTCTTTGTTTTTAATAGCTTAGTAGTATTCCATTGTGTAAATGTGCCACAGTTTCTGTATCCATTCTTCAATTGAGGGACATTTAGGTTGTTTCCAGATTCTGGCTATTACAAATAAAGCTTCAATGAACATAGTTGAACAAGTGTCCTTGTTGTATGGTGGAGTGTCTTTGGGTAAATACCCAGGAGTGGTATAGCTGGGTCTTAAAAAAGAGCTATTTCCAATTTTCTGATAAAGTGCCAGATTGATTTACAAAGTAGTTATACAAGTTTGCACTCCCACCAGCAATGGAGGAATGTCCCCTTTTCTCCACATCCTCACTAACATGTGCTTGAGATTTTAATCTTATCCAGTCTAACTAGTATGAGATGGAATATCACAGTTGTTTTGATGTGCATTTCCCTGATGACTAAGAACATTGAGCATTTTTTTTAAGTGCTTCCCGACCATGCAAGATTTCTCTGTTGAGAATTCTCTGTTCAGTTCTGTGCCCCATTTTTTAAATTGGGTTATTTTGCTTATTGGTGTTTGATTTATTGAGTTCATTATATATTTTGGATATTAGCCCTGTGTCAGATGTAAAATTGGTGAAGATCTTTTCCCAATCTGCAGGAATAAAGAAGAACAGATAGATCAGTGATTGAGGGAATGTCCAGCCAGTGCCTGGCCCAAACATAGAACCTCCTAGTGGTGAAGGAAAGCCCTGAGATTATCAGCCATGCTCTGCTAAGTTTGCAGACAGGAGCCTATCAGAGTTGTCCTCTGAGAGGCTCTACCCAGTAATGCCTCAAAACAGATGCTGTAACTCACAGCCAAACACTGGGTGATGAGATGCATAGGGAGTCTTGTGGAAAAGTGGGAGGAAAGAGAAAATGACCTAGAGGTGAGAGGAACTCCACAAGGAGACCAAAAGAGCCAACTAACCAGGACCCAAAAGGGCTTGCTGAGACTGGAGTATCAACAAAGACAATGCATGGACTAGACGTAGGCCCCACTACAAAGATGTAGCCAATGGGCTGCTTAGGCTTCATGTGGGTCCTCAGGTAAGGAAAGCAGGGACTGCACCTGACAGGGACTCTCTTGCCAGCTTTTCAAATCACTTCCCACGGGTGGGACTGCCTTGCCAGGCCACAGGGGAAGAGGCCAGATTGCAACTTGATGAGCTGGGGTAGAATAGAAAGGGGGCTCCCCTTTTTCAAGGAATAAGGGAAGTGGGAAAAGGAGGGATAAAAGGTAGAACTGGGAGGCAAAGAGGAATGGGGCTACAACCAAAATAAAAAGGAAATAAAATAACAAAATAACAAAAATAAAATAAGCAAAAATTAAAAAAAAAAGAATACATTGGTAGAAACATCAGGTAGGCAGGCTAAAACACAACATGGAAGCCTCTGATGTAGGCATCAGATGCTATCTGATGACATTCTTTGTCTTTATATTGCAGGAAGCCAGGGCTCTGTTTGAATATTCCTGTTTGCGTATTACCTAAGAGTCACAAGAACGGATTTTAGGACAAATGCACAGCTGCTAAGGTAACTAAAGCTATCATGAGATAATTTGGCTCTGGGCCTACAGCACTGCAGCTCTCCAGGATCAGAGAAATGAGAGCTCATGGGCACTCTCCTTCAAAGATGTCATTTTGAGCTTTTGAGCTTTGTCAAAAACATGATCTTTGTTTATGACAGTTTGTTACATCTTTTCATGGTCCTAGGTCAAGCTTTTAATCAGTAAAATACAGATGGCATTTCAGCACCACAAAGAAAGAAAACATTTTTTTAATTTATTTATTTTTATTATATGTTGTCTAAGTATTTTTCCATGTATGTATGTATGTGTATCATGTTTATACTTAGTAGTTGTAAAGGTGTTGAGTCCCCTGGAACTGAAGCTACAGGCAGTTCTAAGTCACTGTGTGGGTTCAGGGATACTCACAAGAACAGCAAATGCTCTCAACCACTGAGCCATCTCTCCAGTCCCATGTCAACAGATTATTTTATAGTTAATTATTCTGAGGGGTAAAGCAGCTACAGTTTTATTTGAGTACTTTAAAGACATTTTGGCTGCTTCCCAATCTTAAACCCTCTCTCAGAAACTACATTTTAGGCTTTGTGTGGTGGCATGCAATTGTAATATCAGCACGTGGAAGGTGAGATACCAGGATTTTGAGTTGTAGCCAGCCAGGGCTATATAGATAAACCTTTCTCAAAAACAAAGGGATGTTAAGATAGGTCACCAAGAAAAACTACTTGCTGCCAAGGCTGATGATCCCTGGGCCCTACATGATAGAAGGAAAAAAACTGACTTGCAAGAATTTTCCATGGCAGATGTATGTATGTTCACATACACAAATAAGATAATAATAATGTAATTTAAAATTATAAAGCAAAGCATGTTTATTTCCACTGCTTCCTAAATCTGATGAAAATCTTTACTATAATGAACAAAAGTTGTGTTCTCCCTCGAATGTGTTGGACTGCACATTCCCAAAACCCCAGTCACTCTGCTCAAGCTACAAAGGGCCTCCATCTTCTATAGCAGACAGAATGAAATAGGGAATTTCCAAAATTGTGTGATTTTGATTTAAAACAACATTTTTAAAGACTCAAGCTGTGTGTGCTTTGTTTGTGTGTGTGTGTGTGTGTTTGTTTGTTGTTTATTTGTTTGTTTTTTGTGATCTTGGCCTGGACTCCACTCTTGGGCCCTGGATGGCTGTTGATGCAGGCACCAAAATGTCACATTCCAGTGTACAGAGACTAAAAAGTAACTACTTCTTCCATATACCTTTGCCTTTTTTCTCTTACTTTTACAGTGGAGGGGCCTGACAATCTTCCTGATTTCCTTTGCAGTTTTGTCTAAATGCTTTTTTGGTTTAGGGGTTTCTCCCTGCCCCCTATAATCTGTTTACTTGAATAAGAGTACCCTTTTTTAGTCACTTCTTGTTAGTGGCAGGATCAGGCAGGGTATGATATATCCATTTGGACAGTGAAATAGGAGAAGGGATGGCAATTGAGGAGGGGAGGGAGGTACGGACAAAGAGAAGTGTCTCCTGTAGCTTTATAATGAAAAGAGCATCATGCCATGGGTAGCAATATTGATGAGGCTCAATGATGTGATGACAAAGAAAACAAGGCTGGCACAGAAAGGTGAGTATTGCCAAAAAGTATATATATATTTAAGGTATGCAACATATTTGTTGATGGGATTTGGGGAAAAGTGGCTCTGGTGGTTTTTATTTTGTCTGATTAGATTTTGGAGACAGGCTCTTACCATGTAGCTCAGATTGACTTGGATCTTTCTGCCTTAAGTTTTTGAGTACTAGGAGCACAGTCATGAACCATCATACCCAATTACAGCATGGTTACTTTTTGTTCTTGTTTTTACTTCTGTTAGTGATTATTGTAGTTCTTGTTCTTGTTGTGAGATAGTGTCTTACTATGTAGCCCTGCCTGGCCTGGGATTTGCTGCGCAGACCAAGCTGCACTTGAATTCAGAGTGACCTGCCTGCCTCTGCCACCCAAATACTTGGCTTAAAGGTGTGAACCACCATGTCCAACTTGACAACCTGTTATATGTATTCTCTATGAAATCATTACTAAAAGCAAGGAAATAGCATATTCATTGCCTCATTTTTCAGTGTGAATGTATGTATGTATGTGTGTGCATGAACACAGACCCCTGTGTGAGCAATGAGAACACCTGACCTCTACTCTTTTGACAAATTTCACACATACAAACATTATTATAGACTATAATAAACAAACCTACTCAGTTTATGCCTGAAAGATCAGACCTTGTGATCAACATCTCCAAGCTTTCCCTAAGCCCTGACCTCTGCAAGCACAATTCCATGCTCTGCTTCTGAATTTGACATTTTTGTCTTTTTATATAAATGAGATCATGCAACACTTGCCCTCTGTGTCAGCCCTGGTCCTGCCATCATGGCTTCCAGCCTCATCCATGTGGCTGCCCATGACAGAATGCCCTTCTCTTGATAAAGCTATTTTAGACACCTCTCCCTGATGCCCCCAACTACTATCCCTCCTCTTGTCTCATTGTCAAATGCATATTTCATGTCCTTCCTGAGCCTGTCACTAGCAAGGAGAAAGGGATTTGCATGGTTGCTTTAGATCAGTGACATTCTTCCCTCAAGCATACAAGCATATAGGAAATAATAATAAACAAACAAACTTAAATGAAACTGAAAAATAAAGACAAAAGGTCCTCGGGCTGTCTGTAGGTGCCCCATGGGACCACTGAGAGATTGCACTTTGGAACGTCCAGAACTTATACTAAAGAGACGTCTTTGAAAATTCAGATTCAAATCCTGGAGATTTTCTTTAAAATCAGCCAGATTACGTTATGGCTACAGTATAAAGAAGTCCCCATAACAATTAAAAAGAGACACTATGATTCAGCTAAGAGTAAAAGGTTGTGGAGAACAGAAAATGGCTAGCCAACTTACTGGAGAGGGGAGGGGCTATGTTAAGGACAAGGTAGAGCTCACAAAGCCAAATCCTAAAAATACAGCATCAGAAAACTGTAAACTAGTCTATAGGCACTGCAGAGAACATTCTGGCAGCTTACCCTCTGGGCCCTTTTCCTGGCTTGGGAAGAGTAGTGAACCCTGCCTGCATCCCAGACAGCCCTCAAGGACTAAGAGATGACTTCCCAAAGCAAAGTATGATTTTTAGCAGAAAGAGATGAGAGCTAGGTACTCCTACAAGGAAACTTACATTACAAATGCCATTGGGTAAGAGAACAGATTTTGACTCATCAATCTTTGGACATAAGAAGATGAGGGTGTCAAGGATGGTCAGGTGATTTGGAAGCCCCAGAAGCTGAGCAACCAGCCTTAGATAAATACTGCTGGCCCTTAGGATGCCCATACACACACCTACTCCTAGGCACTTCATTGGAGAGATGTTTGTAATCCACTGGATTCACACCATCTGTAATGTGTGGGCAGCGACACCCTGTCTTTTGGGTCTTTCATCTGCATGACATGGAAAAGCAGAGTTACAAAGATCTAGTTAAGCCTTGCCTCTATGAAAAAGAGAATAAAATCAACCATTTACTCAAAGAATCAGTAAGACAAATAACATGTTTACGATCCTGCTGGGATGTCCCCACATCCCTCGTAATATGATAGAAACTAAAAACTAACACTGTGACCTGTCAGTCCAGTATGTAAGTGGATCAATCAAGTGCCCATCACTTTGGAGCCAGCCAGTGGCACACATGTTTAACTAGTCTGGTAACCACAGCAACCTCTTTAAATCCCAGCCTAAGTCTGACTTTGAGATTAGTTGAAAAAGGAGCTTTAAGGCAATTACGAGATTCCCTTTAACAAATAAGGCTAGTTTATCTTCAAAAGTAAACTTGTAAAACCTTCAGAAAGAATAAAAGCAGTGGGTCTGAACTCACACCTGTTGGAGATGTGCCAATATCATCCTGTACCTTATCCATGGCATGTCAGAAGTATAAAGTGTTTTCATATATGAGAGAGGCTTCTGGAATTTTTGTTTATTTAGTTTTATTTGGAGGCAAGTTCTCACTGTGTAACTCAGTCTGCCTTAAATTCAGGATCCTCCTGCTGCAGACCCTCAATTGCTGGCTTTGTTAGTCAGGATTTTCTAAAGGAACAGAACTGATAGAATTAATTAATTGATTAATCATTAATGCTTAAATGAATGAATTAATGAATACACACATATATATTGAATATACATGAATATATACATTTGTGCTATATAACTATATATCATATAATTATGTACATACATATTTATTTATAACCATATTTAAAGGGAATTTTTTATAGAGTGACTTAAAGGCTGAGGTTCAGCTACTTCAACATTGGTTGCCTACTAATAGAAAGTTCAAGAACCCAGTACTTGTTCAGTCCACCAGGCTAGATTCCACAGCTGGTCTTCAGTATATGCTGGAATTCTGAAGAAGTAGGCTAAATGCCAGTAAAAGAAGGAACTTGCCAGAAAGTGCAAGCAGAAGCAGACAAAGAGCAAAAGCTTCCTGCTTTCACATCCTTTATATTGGTTGCCACTGGAAGATGTGGCCCAGATTTAAGGTATGTCTTCCCACTTCAAAAGATTAAGGAGAGAAAAATCTCTCCAAGGTGTGCCCAGCTGCTTGGGTTTTAGTTAATTCCAGATGTAATCAGGATGACAGCCAAGAACATCCACCAGACTGTTACACATAAAAGTCACCTTTCCTACTGTTCCTTGTTTGTTCAACACCATCCTCTAACTCCATTCCCTTTCCCCTGGGTAAAAGTTTAACCATTTTGTCCCCAAAAAAGAACATCTTAGATTATCTGCTTGGCCAGTTCAAGGTATTAATTTTTTCAGAGGTAAAATATTTCCTACACTCTGAGCAGCTGTAGTGATAAAGGGGATTATTGTTTCAGCTAGAATTGATTAGCTAACATTTCGATGTTTCTGACTTGGCAAATGGTATAAGGGAGCATCAGTCTTCCTGCTGGTAGAGTAAGGCCACATGGCCACCATTATTCAGTTCTTCACAGTTGGGCCACGATCCCCCACGACTGCTTGCCAAGGCTGAAAATAAATGATTTCAGATCCCCTCTCTTTATTTGCTATGCCAAGGCAAGATAATACAGTACTTCCTGTTCACATTTGTCTCTGAAGCACAGTCCCCTCCAGGGATAATATGTGGAAGTGGCAAAGACCTAGTGCTTCCAATTAATCAGGCTACGATTACTCATCCAAGAAATGAAAGGAAAATTTTAATATTTGGGAACTGAGTGAAATCTGTAGCCAGGTATGATTAAAATATACTCTCTGCTTTTAATTTAAATGGAAGGCTCCATTTTATTAATCATCTAATTATCTTTGTATTTCTTTTGCCAAGAATCCATAGGCACCACCCCTCCATATCTGTGGGGTGGTGGTGGGGTTCTCCCAGAGTCCTCAGGAAAAGCTGAACATGAGAACCATCAAATGAAGTGTGTGTGTGTGTGTGTGTGTGTGTGTGTGTGTGTGTGGGTGTGTGTTTCTGGGTATCAATAAGCATTGGGTTCTTTTTTTCCCCCCTGAAACAGAGTTTCTCTGTGTAGCCTTGACTGTCCTGGACTTGTTTTGTAGATCAGGCTTGCATCAAACTCACAGCTATTCGCTACCTCTGCCTCCCCAAGTGCTTGGGTTACAGGTATGCACCATTACACCCAACTGCACTGGGTTCTTAAATTCCCCTTGCTGTGTTCTGTACCCTGAGTCCTATAGACCCATCTCTGCTCTTTGTTTCCAACTGTTTGTAATCCACAGGTGGTTTGATCAGGCTCTGAGCACCATTCCTTCACTGCCTTTCTTGCCAAACGCCTTGATCAAAGCACTGTCCTGCCTTGGCCAAGAGATAAACTATACACCCTTTGAAGTCTACGGAACAAACAAGGTAGAGACTGGATTTGTTCCAGTAGTTAGTTTCAATACTTCATAAAAACAAAACAAAACAAAACAAAAAAAACCACAAAACAAAACAAAACAAAAGGCCTAGGTTTCTGGTTTCCAGGGAAATAATTATAATCACAAATGAGATACACTCATGATGGTCTTTCTTCACACAAAAGAAACTGCAGATACCCACTGTCTGTGCTGGGGCTTGATGCTTGTTGTTCATCAATTCTGTGTGCTTAGAAATCTTGTATATCCCCTATAACAAAATGTGTGCATTCAAGTACATACCCACTAGCCTTTGTCTCTTTCTCGGTTCGGAAATGTTGATGCGAAGCACAGCTCTCATCTCCTACAGATGAGAGAGAGTTTACTTTGGAGTCAAATATTAATAACCGTGGCTCTAGGAACACATATTTAGGTTTCTTCAAATGCCATGATCCAACACGGAAGCAGTGTCATGAAGTTTTTACAGTAACAAAGCAGAGAAGGTCTTAAGTTTTGAATTTTAAATAGATTTATAGGACCACCTAGCATAACAGGGGAGCCTGACAGTCCAAGAGAAAGGCTTTTCAGATTACTAGATCCAGAATGGGCAGCTGACTGCAGGTAGGACAATTTACCCTATCATGTAAATGGGTCACAGTTTAACCAAATCTCATCTTCTACCCAGAGTAAGAGACATCCTTATCATGTATCAAGTTAACAGAGCTGAGCTCTAGGGCTAGGGCTGGAGGGTCTCAGTGGATGGAGAGATTAAATAAGATACATGAGACTGCCAACAGATGCAACAGGCTTCATTTGCTTTGGGGGAGAGTACAAGCTTTAGTCCCCAGGTCTTTCATAAAGAATCACAAAAAACAGCTTCTTATCTGAACTAGCTGCCTAGCAAGTCACAGGACACTCACACTTACTGCTTACTTTTGCTGCCCCATATATCTAAAGGCAGCCATCTTAACCAGTGACATGCTGCTAAACTTTATTTGGCCATTTCAGCCCTTTCTTCCCTTCAGTAATTCCCATATGCCCCATTCTTTTACCTCTGTCTCATATATAGTACAGATCACACAGTAAGTACTCACCCATCTCTGTGTTATAAGACCTCCCAGTCTCTGTGAAACTTGAGAAGAAGATGATATGCTAAGGAATAGACTGTTTCAAAGTTTCACCATGTTGCTGCCAGCTTAAAAACCATTTGACCTGAAGGAGAATTGAGACTAGGTGCCTCTATCTTGAACATCCCCTCCACAGCGAATGACTGTCACCTGGAATTGTGAGTTAACTCTTTTCTTACCTAAGTTGCTTTCTGTCATTGTATTTTACCCCAGCAACAGAAATTAATTTAAGATGCAGTGTGACCAACAAGGTCCTACCCTCCCAAATAGTCACAGTGTTAAGGGATGAAGGCAGACAGACAACAAACTGTAAGCTTGGTGCGTTGTTACAAATATGTAATCCCAGCACGTTTGAGATGGAGACAATAAGATGGCAAGTTCAAGACAAGCCTGGGCTATATACTAAGACAATTTCCAAAATTAAAAATTTTAAAAAAGGAGACTGACTGGCTTAGTAGTTAATACTACTTATTGCTCAGACAGAAAGTGGCACACACCTGTAATCTCAGCACTTGGGGAGGCAAAGGCAGACAGATCTCTGTGAGCTTGAGGCTAGCCTGGTCTATAGTTTGAATCCAGGACAGCCAAGGTTACACAGAGGAACCCTGTCCCAAAAAAACAAAACACAAAACAAACAAACAAACAACACTCCCCCAAAATAGTACCTGTTGTTCTTGCTGAGGACCTAAGTTCAATTCCCAGCCCCTACATGGTAGCTCATAATGGCCTATAACCCTGGTTCCAGAGGATTCAGCACACTCTTCTGGCCTCTGCTGACACAAAGCACACCCACAGTACACATACATAAATGCAGGAAAAATACTAGTAAAATAAAAATAATACCTTTAAAAAAATAAAATGCCCCCATCCTGATACTGTATGTAAATTTGTGTTCATGTGTATGCCTGACCCAAGTCAGACATTAACTACTCAGAGAATGAAAGAAAAAGTAATTATAGCTATCCACGTGTATCTATTAATAAATATATACCCACATCTGTATAAAAACACTATATCTCTAAATGTAGAGAGTGTGTATCCACTTCTATTTCTACACATCTGTGTGAACCTTTCTCAATTCAAATCACTTTTCCCGATACTAGGAGTCATCTCCCTAGTGATTTCTGCATCTGAAAATTTACAAATGCTGTCAGACACTCTAATGTCACCAAGTTGGGTTCTAATTAAAAGTGAGTCATTGTCACATATTTCTCTGTGAGACTTAAGAGCATCTCATTTTCAATAAGATCTGGACCTGACACTATGCCACCTCTGGGTTCCTGTAATAACCATTCCTATGCTCTTGGAAAAACTTGGGGACCAAGGTTGAGTTTTCTCAGAGTAGCAACCACAGCAGCCTCCAGGCTTCATAGAGAGGCTTGCCCTGGGTCCTGCAGTTCTCTCAGCTAATTAGAAAGGGTTGTACTTACCACAGCAGTAAGAGAGAATGCCACAATGTTCACCTTTTAAAATGCTATTAGCAGACACTAGGTAGACAGTTTTGCAGGGTAGACAGTGATGTTTGGGTACAAGTCCATACCAAGGTTTGAGTAACTCAACTTATTTAAGTTACTATCATCACTATTCGTGGTCTTTGTAGTGGTAACATTAAGAAATCCTTTCTTACTGATGCCTTGGAGTATATAATACAATAGTATTTCAGTCATCCTCTCTGTAACAGAACGTCAACCTCACTCTTACTACCCATTAAAGCATCGGTCGTTGACTGTTTTAATGGATACGGTCGTTGACTGTTTTAATGGATAATGGATACTGGGTTAAGTGCCACACCTACCCAGGACCTTTGCTTTGCTGTCTGACTTCCCAGGCAGGATGCTGGGAAGACAGAGGATCTTACTGTGTCTTCTGTACTCAGAAATGTGCAGTCAGCATCAAAATTACTTGAGATACCTGGAATCTTCACCTAAAGTCTCCTGACTGTCTCGCAAAGTAGAATACACGTAGCTTCCCAGACCCTCTCTTTCACCAATATCCTGGCATTATGTTTCAGCGGTTCCTATCTCCCAGTGCCATGGGAACCACTATCTCCTTGATCTCTGCCCTAGTTCTCTTTAACTCTCAGATTTGAACAGCCTAAAGTTATCTGAAAGAAAATTTTTGACTAAGGAATTGCCTGCATCAGATTAACCTGTGAGCATGTCTATAGAAGATTGTCTTTATTGAGGGAGGAGGGCTCAACCCACCATGACTGGAACCTTCCCTAGGCAGATGGTCCAGAAATCCAGCAAGCAGCATTCCTCTGTGCTTTTTGCATCAAGTTCCTGCTTGAATGCCTGCCCTGACTTCCCTCAATGGCAAATTATGACATGAAAAGCTAAGACACTTAAATTCTTTCCTCCTCTGAGGTGCTTGTCATCAGAGTATTTATTACATCAACAACAACAACAAAAAAATCAAACTAGAATAACTCATTTGCTCCTCCCACAGACATCACAGCAGAGATGGTAGTCTGGGGTCATATGCCCCAATTCACATTCTCAGATGGACATCTTTGAGAACCATATAATCCCCAACTTTTTCTGTTCCCAGAGCTACAGCAAGCCAGGGCAATAAGATTTACCACCAGGGACTTTTTAAAAAGTCTTTTTTATTATTAAAAAATACATAAAATATATTTTATCATATTCTTTCCACCCCTTAACTCCTCCCAGATCCTTCCATCTCTCTACTCATCCAATTTCATGCTCTCTTTCTCCCCCTCTCTCTTTTTCTCTCTCTCTGAAAAAAGCATAAAATAAATAAAAAACAATAAGAAAAAAAGCAAAAATAACAACAAAAAGTCCGATAAAAAAGCAAGGAGTCCATTTTGTCTTGGGCCACCACTCCTAGCCTGCCCTGGGTTATGATAACCCAGTGACATGGTATTGGAAAAAACTCATTTTCTCTCTCTCTCTGAAAGCATCAATTGCAAAAAGCTTATTAGTTAGGGGGTGAGGCTTTGTGTCCACTCCCCTTCCCAGCACTGGATTTTTGTCTTGTTTGAGCTAGTAATAGGTCTTCTATATGCAGTCAGTCTCTGTGAGTTCATGTGTGCATCACCCCTATTGTGTCTGGCTCTTATAATTGTTGCACCTTCTCTTCTTCTACAGAGAACCCTGAGCCTTGAGGCTTAAGAAAGGCATCCCATTTAAAGCTGACTTTTTTAGAGTGGCAAATGTAAGACAACAGATATGAGAATTATAGTTTAACCTCTGAATGTGGCTAATAATGCTGGAGAGTCATAGTGCTTAGGCCAGTTACTCACACTTCCCCAAAGAAGCTGCTTCACTTTCTCAGGTCAGTGACCAGCTATTCTCCTATAATTTCTCCTGCCTATTTCTAGCTTCTTTGATGGTGACAGTAAGGCACCCAGCACTCAGGTCTCCCACTTGCATCCCTGTGGTTCCCTCTGCTTTCCCTGCAGCTCATACCCCACACATGTTCCTTCTGTCCTAGAAACATTCTTACTCAAGAAGACCCTGTCTATCCTCACCCTGAAGGATAATGGTTTCCTCTGGTGCCATTTCTTCATACTGTCTCCATAAGACCATTTGAATTCATTTCGATAGCTTGTAGTTCCCAGGCTCTGCTGTCTGCTCTTAACTCAGAGTTCTGTAGGGACGGCAGAGATGCCTTTTCTGAGATCAAGGCAGATTTTGTGTGTGGCTTCACCTTCACTTAAACATTTGGTAGTGCATTCCTGCACTCAGCTGCACAAGTCGTGCTGAAACTGCCATTAACAAACATAGATGTGCTATCCTCATACTGCTCACAGCACAGTCCATGTCTTATTTTGCAGGCACCCTATCTCTTCACTGCACCTTGGAATGGCATCCTCTTGAAAGCCAGCTTCCCTGCAAGTCCTCCCTTCTTACTTTGTTATTCCCTCTGTCCCTAAATGAATGCTCCCTCCCTCAGACTGGAGTAAATAGCTCTTCATGCCAGGTCCAGGTATTTTTTCAAACCACATTACCCACTCAGACATCTTATAAGGAGCCCCTTGATTTCTTGGTCACCACTGAAGCTTTTCCCTGTATTTTAGATCACTGTGACAAATAGCAAGTAATGAGAATGGAGATATGGACTCAAGGCAGAATACAAAAGGAGTTGGGACAGAAATGAAAATACTCTTAATCTGGTTGTTCTAGAGTGCTTTTTATTGCTGTGATGAAAACATTAAAGCAACTTGGGGAGAAAAGAGTTTATTTCATCTTACAGCCTGTAGTCCATCATGAAGGGAAGTCAAGGCAGGAACTCAAGGTAGGGACCTGGATGAAGAAGTATAGCAATGACCATGGAGAAACACTGATAATTGATCGGCTAAGCTTGCTTTTTTATACATCCCAGAACCTCCTGCACCTGAGTGGCACTGGCTGCAATGGGCTGGGCCTTTCCATATCAATCAACCAAGAAAGTGCTCCCACAGACTTGACTAAAGGCAAATCTGGTGGAGTCATAGTTTTTCCTCTTTCCAATGATACTAGCGTGTATCAATGTGGGGGGAGGGGGAGAAACTAACCAGTATATTGCTTCAAATTTCTCACTGGCTGAAAGTCAAAAACATCAACAAATCAGACCAAATCAGGGAAGAGTCTATGAAGATAATATTTCATTTTAAAAGAGCTACCAGAAACAAGAGTGTTAACCTCATAAATGCTTGCTTAGAATCAGAATGTATGCAATATTGGAGTTTACCTTTATCAGCATTGCTCTCACACCCTCAACCTCAAGCAATCTACCCATAGCCACAAATTTCAATCACACACACACACAAAGATTTCTTCAGATAAGAGTAAGCCAGCTGTGCGTAGCAAAAATTTAGAATCACTTTGGATATACACCTCTGGGAATGAAAGCAGCAAGATCCTATTGGCTGGAGCGTACACTACATGAAAATAAAATATAATATAAAATAAAAAGAGTACAAGAAGAAATCCAGCTGAGCATTGGCATTCATCACTCTCTGCCTCCTGGCTGCAGACACAATGTAACCAGCTTCCTCACACTCCTGCCATCACAATGGTGGACTGTGCCCTCAAACTATAAAAATAAGCCTTTCTTCCTTAAGTTGTTTTCATTGGACTTTTTGTAAGAACCAATACATCATTTCGTATTTTTACTTAATTTTAAAACTTCTTTCCATTTTAAAAATTTACTTAATCTTTAAGGCCAATTATAAAGTACATCCTTTGAACAATAAAAGTTCATAATCAGCAAAATCACATATAGCTAAAGCTGAGACATATGGGTGTGCCTCTAGCTCTAGATACCCATACTTAAATATAAAAGATGTACTATCTCCTTTTCTTACCTTTGTTTAATAAGACCAATTCTCGCTCATGCTGACTTGGTCTGAAATTCTTGTCTATGATGTA
Organism: Psammomys obesus; assembly: GCF_907164565.1. NCBI lineage: Eukaryota > Metazoa > Chordata > Mammalia > Rodentia > Muridae > Psammomys > Psammomys obesus. The sequence continues at coordinate 8,512,518 of NW_026596158.1, forward strand.
AGTTAGGAGTACAGTCCCACTTGCTGGGAGCAATGGGCTGTGTCTCAGGTTACCACTGAAAAAAAAACAAGAGAGAAACATATGGAGCAGAACTTGGTGACTGTGCTACAGACAACTGCACAACCACACCCAATAGACACACTCCATACTGAGCCTCAGACACAAAAAATTCCATTGGTTGCATTAAAAAAAAATCGAGTTTTCCTCATTTTTATTAGTTCTTTGAAATTTTGGTACAATATATTTTGATCATATTCTTTCAGCTTCCTCAAAATCTCTCAGATGTTGTGTGTCTGTTTTGTTTTTCAAATCCATCAAGAACAGTTTTCCCTGCCCTTATACTCTTAGATGACTTTCTACTGGAATTTGCTTGACCTACCAGGGGCCTCACCCTTAAAATTGGCTCGTCCCTTTCTAACAGCAGTCAATTGCCAAAAGCCCCTCAGATTGGGGTGGGATTTCATACCCACCTTTCTTCTCCATGCTGGAATTGCTGGCTGGCTTGAGCTTGCAAAGGTCTTATGCATGATGCCAAAAAATGGTTTGAGTTGGGATATGACATTATTTCTCCCAATCTTTCTAAAATTTATTTGTCTGTTCTCAAGCAGCAGACTGAAGATGGCCAGACAGAAGCAAAAGCATGACTGCACCATGCATATTTGAATCATTTTACTCTTAGGCTTTCTGAGTCACCTTTTTATTTCATCAGTCATTCATAATCTGTCAGTTCTTCCATTATTTTTTTTAAAAGACTGCTCAATGTATTAGCATAGGTACTAAAACCACACACCACTCAGAAGATTAGCATGCCTTTGCAGAACACACTAATTTTACAAAACTATCTATTTTCTTTTCACAATAGCTAAGGTATAGATTCAGCCTAGGTGCCCATCAGCAGATAAATGGATAAAGGAAATGTGTCATATATACACAATACAATTTTAATTCAGCCACAAAAGAGAATGAAATTATGCCAGTTTCAGGGCAATGATGAGAACTGTATCATCACCAAGTTGTATGAAATATGTCATACTTGAAAATATTAGTATTTTTTAAAAGAGACTTGAAAGTTAAAGGTGGACTATTTAGAAAGAGAAAATGCATTAATGACAGAGAGAGCAGGAAATTGAGGAAATCAAATCAATACATGATATATATGCATGGAAATGTCATAATGAAGTTCATTATTTTTACAATGAATATGTACTAATTTTAAAAAATGTTTCATGAGAACAGATATGCTTTCCATGGAAGAAAATGAAACATTTGTGAAGTCATGATCATGCACACATCCCAGAAAAAGAAACTGGCTCAGACTAAGTTCCTAGATGCAGCTAGTAATTTGAAGGAAATACACAGAACCTTCTAGAAAAATAAACTCATCACTAGCTAAGTATTTCAGGAGAGCAGAAAATGAGTCAATCATTACCATGTACATATCCTCCACCCACTCATGAATGGTGAAAAATATCAACTTTTAAGGTGTGAAAGAGAATTGAAAATTTGAACTGTTTAATGCAATTTGTTTCAGCTGCGGGCTAACCTAACACTGTACTGAATTTTTGAAAATAAAAAAGTAGAAAACAGGAAAATGTGGTTTTTATTCTCACTCTTTGCTTCAAGCAGCTGTGTCACTACACTTCATGGACAGGAAATTGAGAAACTTCTGTCCTGGACCCTGAGCTGCATCCTTACATCTCACCTCCAGGACAGAGTCTCTTAGACTCTAGAATGGACAGCCTCTGAGAGCTTCCTCCAGCCTGGGAAGACAATAGGGCTTACCTTTGCTCAGTTCCTCTGCAACTGAGCATTCCATTCTGCCAACTTACAATCTGCTGAATTTCGTGTCAGCTAAGATTAACTTCATACATACAGGACCATGAAGGAAAGCATGCTCATCCCCATCTGGCAACTGAACATCTTTTTAACTGTATCTCTACCAAACTACCAGTTTAGTGGGTATCAGATGCTCAAAACAGAGATCTATTGAGGGAAGGGGCCAATGATAGGATGAAGAAAGACCACCATCCCTAACTGGTAAATGTGGTCATTTTAACTGTGGATATAACCAGCTTTTTTAAGGCAAAAGTCTGACCTTCAGCAACCCTAACAGGCTAGCTTGGACAACATGGCATTTATTTTTACTTTCCTTGGAGGCCCAAATCAGGAGTTTGCATTTTAGCAAGTTCAACACCTATAAACCTCCTATTTCATTCAGAAACTTCCACTTAGAGTTTAAATCTACATTCCTTCCTTACTAATGGTGAAATTAAAATTTCTTTTGTCTTTGAATTTCTCTGCACCAAGATATTGTGTTTTGTAAAAAAGGTCAGTGTTCAACTGGTCTCATTTGCCTCAACTGACAGATTCTTGAACACTTTGTAGCCAGCCCAGTTCAAGGCAAGCTCAAAAGGAGATGGGCTGGTAAATCCTATGAAGTATTGTACTGAAAGATCACTCACTCTTCCACTTACTGACAAAAGTAAATAGTCACAAACAGCTTTTTTAGACTTCTGGAAATTAACCAAAGGCTGGCAGTGCCTGAGGGAGTATTTATGCAAGAAAAACAGCTAAGTCTCAGAAAAGGAAGAAAAAACAGGGAGCTTTTAACCTAATGCTAGCCCCATTTCTATCTCCTGCCCTAGCCCAGAAGCAATCTGAGAAACAGAACGGGACTTATTCACAAAGAAGTGCCACCTGCCTAGTGGTTTGCTGGAAGACCCACCCAGAAAGATTTGTTGATATTAGTGGCTCAATGCTGAGAGCTTAGGAGATTCAAAGTTTTTGTCTAAAACTCTTGCTAGCAACAGTCAGAACTATATAACTGCCTTAGGCAATTGGTGGCCAAGTGGGGCATATGACTTATCCAAAGCACAAAGAGAGAAACAGAGGAATGAGTTGTCTGTGGAAGTCTGGCTTATCTCTGATAGCTTTTTGGAAATTTGGAAGATCCTGGGAACCTGCCTGATAGGCTCGGTATTCGTGCAGGGCATAGAGATGGCAGTAGGCAGCTACCACATACACTCCAGAGACAGGTAAGCAGAAGTATATTTCATCCTGCAGTCACCCCTTTGACATAGCATAATGCCCTCTGCAGTTGCCCCTGTTGTCACAAATGGCAGAAAATCTTTGATAGAGAGCAGAAAACGGTAAGGGTAGAAGGAAGACATCTATCATAGGAATAAGCTTAGTAATACAGCACCATAATGATAACCATAATTAATAATCCTACAACTACTAAGAGTAATGTTTTCAACAAATATACACACAAGCATTATATGTAGGGCTGGATGTATTTATTAATTTAATCTACTCATTCCATAAAGTAAACATGTCAAAATATTCCATAAGTACAGAAACTTTTTGTATGTCAATTTCAAAGCACCATAATTTGCTTTAAGTTTATTTTAAAAGCAAGTAGGTAAAACATTTTCAGATAACCACAAATTCTAGGAAGGTAATTAAACCTAAGAAGGCCCTAAAGACTGTTACTTTGAAAAAAGCTAAGGTCACATTGTCAACCACCTCATTAGGCCTTAACATACACATCTCAACACACACCGACATCCCATCCACAAATGCCTCCTCTTCCTGCTTCCAGGCTGTTTGGAAATCTCTAACCATTCTCTGGATAATAAGATAAACTGAGGACAGACTTCAGTGGCCATGTGAGGTAAGGCTGACAGCATCAGCCTGGGGAGTGCTTCCTTTGGGACTTCTACTCATGTAAAGCTACATTCTTATCTATCTGCCTCCCTGGAAATGAATAAATACAGGTGCAAATAAAGCAAAAATGTTAAAAAGGGAACAGTGAGGTGGCTTAGTGGGTAAAGATGCTTGCTGCCAAGCCTGAAGACCTGAGTTTAATTCCTAGGACCTACATGATAGAAACAGAGAACAGACTCAAGCTAAATGTCTTCTGACTTCTTCCTCACATGCTCCATAACAAATAAGGATAAATACACACATACATGCACAAACACACACATAAATAAGTAGATAGATGATAGATACATACATATATACATACATACATACATACATACATACATACATACATAGTGAAATTGTTTTATTATAAAAAGAAGAGGGTTGGAGATGTAGCTCAGTGATAAGACTGCTTATCCCACTTTCATGAGGCCTTTAATGAAGCCCCAGAATATGAGAATAAGAAGAAAAAAAAAAGGAGGAAAAAGAAAAGTCGGAGATGATTGAGCATTGTGAGCCTATATCACATCAGGTTGTCTTATCAAAAAAATTGAGTTTAATTTTATGTAAGAAAAATAAAATGATACAGTTTTTATTCTATAATAGAAAATTATAAAAAGGAAGCAAAAGAAATTTCAGAGTTGAAGCATGTAATAATTAAAAGGAAAGTTTACCAGGGTAGCTAAGCTAAATAGCAGGTCTGAGCAGGTGGGATGAAAATCAGGAAACATGAAGGCAGAATACCCGAGGTTATATCATCTGAGAAACACAGAAGAGAATGAAGAAGAATGAGACAAGAAGAAGAAGAATGGTGGCGACCTGTGTGAACCATACCTAAGGCACAGAAGATCAGAGACTGTGAAACTGGTGAGTAAACAGGCGGCTGTATCCAAAACACCAACTTTGGTGCTTCCTGGACTGGACTTTACCTTCCCGGAGGGTACATTCAGGGAGTTGGGGACGATTGGCTCCAGAACCCCTGTGGGCTGTCTCCCGGGTCCAGGAGTCAGGAACTGTAAGCCTCCTGCTCTGTTCGAATACTTGAGAGAGTGCAGGCCCTGAGGTCCAAGGACTCCCCTCTCCAGCAGCCAGACATCTGATCCCTAGTGCTTCTCTGAGGGCAGTGTGTGGATGCCTGGGACAGTATCCCAACCTCCAAACCACAGTTCTACTGGTCCCCCTTTGAGACAGGTGGACAATAAAATCATATGGATCCCGGATCAAAGATGGCAGAGCCCAAATAAATCTGAGTTCCAGGAGTGCAGTGTCTGTTAGGCCGGTAAGCCAGAGCTCAGCTGCCTTTTGAGGCACCGGATTCTCCACGATTGCCACCTGAGGCAGGCAACAACCTACCTCCCTGTGCAGTTTCCACCTGCAACACCTGTGTCCCCTCAACTACCACCTGAAACACCTGTGCGCCACCCTTCAAGGCATTTGCACTCATGCCCTGCCTTCTGAAACACCCACCCCAGTGCGACCAACCACTCTCGTCATTCTGTAGACTACTACAGAAACCAGAGACAGGCAGATCCAAGTTTCAGAGCAGGTACAAGGAACAAAGAGCAAAGACTACAGACAACCAGATAAATAAAGGCCAGCAGAAGAACACAATCAACAAAAACGAGGACATCATGGCTCCACCAGACCCCCGCCAAGACACTGGATATTTTAATGCAGCTGATAACACAGAAAAATTATGCTTAAATCTATGCTTATGCCGTTATTAAAGGCATATAAAGAGGAAATAAACAAGTCTTTCAAATAAATACAGGAAAATCCAACCAAACAAATAAAGGCCATCAAGAACAGACAGAAAACCACAATCAAACAGGTGACAGAAATGAAAAAAACTGTTCAAGACCTGAAAATGGAGTTAGAATCAATAATGAAAGCATGAACTAAGAAAACCCTGGAGATGGAAAACTTAAGAGAAGAGGTCAGAAAACACAGAATACCAGAGGTGGAGGTGAGAATCTCAGATGTTAAAGATACAATTGAAGAAATTGATACATCTCCCAAAGAAAACATAAAATCAGAAAAGTTCCTGACACAAAACATACAAGAAATGGAGTATTTCTCAGCAATGAAAAATAAGGAAATCATGAAATTTGCAGGTAAATGGTGGGACCTGGAAAGGATCATCCTGAGTGAGTTGTCCTAGAAGCAAAAAGACACACACGGTATATACTCACTCATACAAACATACAACATAGAATAAATCCACTAAAATCTGTACATCTAAACAAACTAAGCAAAAGAAAGGACCCTAACTAAAATATTCAATCCCCATCCTGAAAGGCAAAGAGGATGGACATCAGAAGAAAAAGAAAACAGGAAACAACCTAGGAACCTGCTACAGAGGGCCTCTGAAAGCCTCTGCCATGCAGACTGTTAAAGCAGATGCTAAGCCTGATGGCCAACTGTCAGGCAGAGTGAATAGAATTTTATGTAAGAAGTGGGAAATAGTCAGAGCTGGAGGGGACGGGAACTCCACAAGGAGAGCAACAGAACAAGATAATTTGAACACAGGGAACTTCCCAGGACTCATACTCCAACCAAGAACTATTCATGGAGATAACCTAGAACCCTGACAATGCAGCCACTTCTGATGAGAACTGATAGACTAAAAAGGAGAGGAGGACCTCCCCTATCAGTGGACTTGGGGAGGGGCATGCATGCAGAAAGGGGGTGGGTGGGACCGGGAGGGGAGGAGGGAGGGGCTTATGGGGGGGATACAAAATGAATAAAGTGTAATTAATAAAAGTTAAAAAAAAAACATCCAAGAAATCAAGAACAATGAAAAGATGATACCTAAGAATAATAGGAATAGATGAAAAAGAAGATTACAAGCTCCAAGGTCCAGAAAATATTTTCAAGAAAATCATAGAAGAAAAACTTCCCGACCTTAAACATACAAGAGGCTTTTACCAAATAGACTAGACTATTATTGAATTCTGTTTGCAAGTATCTTATTGAGTATTTTTGCATCAATGTTCAAAAACAAAGACTGGTCTGAAAGTTTATTCCTTTTTTGACTCTTTGTGTGGTTTAGGTATCAGGATGACTGGCTTCATAGAACAAATTCAGTAATGTTCTTTCTGTTTCTATTTTGTGGAATATTGAGAAATATTGGTGTTATCGCTTCTTTGAAAGTCTGTTAGAATTCTGCACTAAAACCATTTCGACCTGGGCTTTTCTTGGTTGGTAGACTTTTGATGGCTGGTTCTTTTTCCTTAGGGATTATGGGGATGTTTAAACTGTTTATTTGCTCTTGATTTAACTTTGGTAGATAAAAATCTATGAAGAAAATTATCCATTTCCTTTAGATTTTCCAGTTTTATGGAATACAGGCTTTTGAAGTGAGACTTAATGATTCTTTGGATTTCCTCAGTGTCTGTTATTATGTCTCCCTTTCATTTCTGATTTTGTTAATTTTGGTACTGTATCTCTGTCTTTTAGTTTGGCTAGGGGTTTATCTCTCATGTTGTTTTTCTTAAAAAACCAACTCCTGGTTTCCTTGATTTTTTGTATTGCTCTTTTTATATCTAATTTATTGATTTCAGCTCTGAGTTTGATTATGTCTTGCTGTCTACTCCTCCTGAGTGTATTTGCTTCTTTTTTTCTTCTAAAACTTTCAGGTGATCAGTTAAGTTGCTAATATGAGGCCTCCCCAATTTCTTTATGAAGGCACTTCGTGCTATGAACTTTCCTCTTTAGCACTGCTTCCATGGTGTCCCATAAGTTTCAGTAAGTTATGCCTTCATTTTCATTGAATTCTATCTAGGAAGTCTTTAATTTGTTTGTGTATTTCTTCCCTCACCCAGGGATCATTGAGCAAGGAGTTGTTCAGTTTCCATGGGTGTGTACTTTTTGTTGTTTCTGTTGTTATTGAGGTCTTGCTTTAATCTTCGGTGATCTGCTAAAAAACAATTGACTAATTCAATTTTCATGTATAAGCTGAGGTTTGCTTTGGTCAGTTTTGGAGAAGGTTCCATGTGGTGCTGAGAAAAAAAAAAGTATATTCTTTTGTGTTTAGGTGAAAAGTTCTGTAGACATCTATTAGGTCCATTGATTCATGACTCTGTTAGTTTCATTATTTCTCTATTTAGCTTCTGTCTTGATGATCTGTCTGTTGGAGTGAGTGGGGTGTTGAAATCTCCCACTATTAGCATGTTGGGAGCCATGTGTGATTAAAACTTTAATAATGTAACCAAGGAAGTAAAAAACCTATATGACAAGAACTTCAAGTTTCTGAAAAAAGAAACTGAAGAAGATACCAAAAGATGGAAAGATTTCCCATGCTCATGGATTGGTAGGATTAACATAGTAAAAATGGCCATCTTACCAAAGGCAATCTAAAAATTCAATGCAATCCCCATCAAAATACCAACACATTTTTTCACAGACCTTCAAAGAACAATTCTAAACTTCATATAAAAAAAATCCACCATAGCAAAAAAAAACAAAACAAAAAAAAAAGAAAAGAAAAAATCCTACACAAAATAATAGGACTTCTGGAGGCATCTCCATACCTGAACTCAAGCTATATTACAGAACAATAGAAAAAAACTGTATGGTAATGGCATAGAAATAGGCTGCTTGATCAATGGAATTGAATTGAAGACCCAGAAATAAACAGACACACCTATGCACACTTGATTTTTGACAAAAGAACCAAAACATACCAAAAAAAAGTGTCTTCAACAAATAGGGGTGATCTAACTGGATGTCTACATGCAGAAGATTGCAAATAGCTCAACAAATAGGGGCGATCTAACTGGATGTCTACATGCAGAAGAATGCAAACAGATCCATATTTATCACCCTGCACAAAACTCAAGTCCAAGTGGATCAAAGACCTGAACATAAAACCATCTACATTAAATCTGCTAGAGGATAAAGTGAGTAAGAGCCTTGAACTCATAGGCACAGGAGACAACTTCCTGAACAGAACACCAACAGCTCAGACTCTAAGATCTACAATTGATAAATGGGACCTCTTGAAATCGAAAAGCTTCTGGAAAGCAAAGGACACTCTCAAAAAGTTGAAATGGCAATCTACAGATTGAAAAATAATATCTTCATCCATTCTATATCTGACAAAGAGCTAATATCCAGAATATATAAAGAACTCAAGAAATTAAACAACAAACAAACTAATCCCATTTAAAAATGGGATGAAGAGCTAAACAGAGAAGGGTCAACAGAGGAATCTAGAATGGTGGAGACACACTTAAAAAAATGCTCAATGTTCTTAGTCACCAGGGAAATGCAAATCAAAATGACTCTTATACCTGTCAGAATGGCTAAGATAAAAACTCAAGTGACAGCATATGTTGGAAAGGATGTGGGAAAGAGAGAACACTCCTCCAATGCTGATGGGTGTGCAAACTTGTACAATGACTTTGTAAATCAATCTGGCACTTTCTCAGAAAACTGGAAATAACCATACCTCAAGACCCAGCTATTTCACTCCTGGGCATATACCCAAAAGATACTCCACCATACAACAAGGAGATTTGTTCAACCATGCTCATAGCAGCTTTATTCATAATAGCCAGAAACTGGAAACAACCCAGATGTCCCTCAACTGAAGAATGGAAAAAGCAACTTTGGTGCATTTACACAGTGGAATACTATTTAGCCATTAAAAATAAGGATATCATAAAATTTGCAGCAAATGGATGGCACTAGAAATGATCACCCTGAGCAAGGTAACACAGACCCAGAAAGGCACACATGGTATAAAGGATAGACATACTACCATGCAGAGACTCATGTGGGCCCACTAGTTAGGGGAGTGGGGGATATCTCTGGCATGAACTATATTGCCTGCTTTTTAATTACTTCCCGATAATGGGACTTCCCTATCAGGCCACAGAGGAGGAAGATGAAATCAGTCCTCATGTGAACAGATGAGCTGGTGTGTCTGGGTAGGGGCATGGCACTTTCTTATTCTGAAGAATAAGGAAAAGGGGATGCTGGAGGGAGAGTGGGCCTGGAGGAGAGGAGGGAGTGAGGGGTCTGTGACTGAGATGCAAATTGAATTAATTAATAAAAAATAATTAGAACGAGCCATATGTGAGACCTGCTGAGCCCACCAGAAATACAGCTTCACTTGAGGAAGATGCAGATATCATGGACAGTGGTGACAACTGTGTATATCTGATTGGAATAATAGCTACTCTAACTCTGTGTATTGTACAGTTTAAGTTGTTAATTTTTTTTCCTATGTAGTGGTGCACAATTGTTAATACAATCACTTTAAAGACAAAGGCAGGAGGATCACAGGTTCCAGGCCAGCATGAGGCACATAATGAAAAATTGAGAAAACAAACACACAAAAACAAAAACCCAACCAACCCATCAGTCAGGGTTGGGAAAGACACACCAAATATCTTTTGTCGTATGTGAAATGCATCTCAATAAAAGTCAATAAATACTTGAAAAGGGTCCAGTAATTCTGTCTCCTAACACCAGCAGAGACTAAGGTGACTTGCAGAGGAATTATACTCTCCCCTCCCACCCCTGGCTCTTGCATGTAGACTTACACTGTAGGTTCCTATTATGCTCCTTTGTTGGCTTTCCTTTCTATTTTTTTTTTCCTTTGGAGAAATAAAAGTTATAGGAAACTAATGCCCAAACCAAAACCAACCTACCAAACAAACAAACAAAAACAGGGAAATATGGCTGTTGTTTACATACAAACAATAAGTTTGTATATAAAAGCACTTGCCAATCCTGTGATAGGCTGTGCTGCCTTTTCCAAGTAGCTTCATCCACCCAGTACAAACGCTATTACATTCTTGAATGAGGAACAGAAGCTTAGAGAGGGTGTTTGGCAGGCCCAGGTTCACACAGCTGGAAAATGGCTCACTTGGTACCCACCCACACCTACAGGTGGTACGGTTCAAACTTCACCCACCACTACAGACAGTGGCAGCCCACTATCTCTTCTACTCTTATATAAATTGAATTTATATAAGTTGAATTTGCTGCTTCTCAAAACACAACAAATTGTGCCAAGAGTGGGTTTTAGAGATGTCAGAACCTGAGTCACACCCAAACGGAGGGCAATGTTGATGTAGTGTTTGTGGGTGTGATGTGGGGTACAGTCTGGGTCCTAGGAGGCAGGAAATCACCTGAAGAAAGGAGTCACATTTGAAAATGAGTCTGGCCTGGCCATACGAGTTTGAATTAGCCATTCCTATGTCCCCACCTCTGGCCATCAGTTCCTTCCACTGAAAGAAGGGCATGATGCTAAACAGAACATGAACAAGACTTGATTCTCCCACCCATAGATGGCTGGAAATCCCTCTGCCTCACAGGTGAACATACGTGGTTCATTGAAAGAAGAAAAAAAAGCTTCCCAGCCCCTCTCTACTCTCTATGTGATTTACACTTCACTGCCTTAGCAGCATTGAGAGAGAATTTGGGAAATCATGGGACACAGAAGCCCCAGAGTCGTGCTGGCCCTGTCAGACACTGTAACCTTCTTTCAGGCTTGGGGAAGAAGATAGTTTTCCCAGGTGAAGATTTACAGCCATAGCACATTGCTGCTTTGGAGGGCAAGAAAAGGTGGCCCTTGGTCCTGATGAAGAGTCACCCTTATAGCCAGGCAGCAACACAGGATTACATAGTGCAATAGTGCCATCAAGTGGACAGAAAACCCACACCTGACGAAATTATTTCCAGTGGTGCGATTCTGGTGGAAGAGTTCCAAATCAGGGATGGGATCAGCTCCCCTCTCTGTCTAAAGGCATAGCCATTCACCACACTTTTAAACTTAGTTGCTCTTTCTAGAAACCTTGGCTTCCTTGGGCATGTCTTCAGTGTCATTCTGGAGAATATGTACACAGCCCTATTGTGAGGTAGTTGCTCTTGATTGGTTTGTTTATTTATTTATTTTTATATCAATTACTGTTTATTCATTTTGTATCCCAGCTGTAGCCCCCTCCTTCATTCCCTCCCAATTCCACCCTCCCTCCCTCATCTCCTCCCAAGCCCCTCTAAAAGTCTACTCGGATAGGGCATGTCCTCCTCCCCTTTCATCTGACCCTAGCTTACTTATCAGGTCTCATCAGGACTGGCTGCATTGTCCTCCTCTGCCACCTGGCAAGGCTGTTCCCACTTAGGGGAAGGTGGTCAAAGAGCCAGCCACTGAGTTCATGTCAGAGACAGTCCCTGTTCCCATTATTAGGGAACTCACTTGGACACTGAGCTTCCATGGGCTACATCTGAGCAGGGGTCTAGGTTATATCCATGAATGGTCCTTGGTTGGAGTATCAGTCTCAGAAAAGACCCCTGTGTCCAGATATTTTGGTACTGTTGCTCTCCTTGTGGTCCTGTCCTCTTTCATAGGATTCCCCTTCTTTCATAGGATTCCCTGCACTCTGCCCAAAGTTTGGTTATGAGTCTCAGCATCTGCTTTGATACACTGCTAGGTAGAGTCTTTCAGAGTCCTGCTGTGGTAGGCTCCTGTCCTGTTTTCTGTTTCTCCTTCTTCCAATGTCCATCCTGTTTGTCTTTCTGAGTGAGGATTGATCATCTTACCCAGGGTCCTCCTTCTTCCTTGGTTTCTTTAGGTGTACAGATTTTTGTAGGTTTATCCTATATTATATGTCTAGTATCCACTTATAAGTGAGTATATACCTTGTGTGTCTTTCTGCTTCTGGGATACCTCACTCAGGATGATATTTTCTAGATCTCACCATTTGCCTGCAAATTTCATCAAATTTGCTCTTGATTGTTTATTTGAACACTTCCTTCAGAACTCTGGCTGCTACAACATTATACTTACTAGGACACTGGCTCTGCCAGAGACATGGAGGAATGGTTTACATAGATATGTAAGTCATTCCTCCAGAGACATGGAGGAATGGTTTACATAGATTTGTAAGTAGTACATGGATAGATGATGGATGAGTGAATAGAAGGAAAGAGGGAACAGGGAAAGAAAAGGGAGAAAATGAAAAGAGCCAGCTAAATAGCATGGAGGCCCAAGTCATTGTCTCTACTAATATTTCCAAGGTGAACATTTGGTTTCTTTTATTATTATTATTATTATTATCATCATCATCATCATCATCATCATCATCATCATCATCATCATCATTATTATTCAAGAATCAATAATTTCTAACCCAAGAATATTTCTGTTAGTGCAACAAGTAAACTTGTTTTTATAGCACTTAATTTTTATTTTTTACAAAGATTCAGGGTTTCCATAGGTACTAAATACAGGCTGCACCTTTAAAAATGTTTTCCTCTGTGTGTGTGAAGCTGCTTTTGTCATACAAGTCTCTCAATCATCCTTGCCTGTCTAAGTTCAGAGCACTTGTACTGAACTGTAGAGGGTCCCTGGTGACAGAAGAAAAATGAGCATTTCCCTGATGAGTTGGGCTCACATCTCTTTCATGGTTATTTGCTTGTGTTTTATGTTCTTATTCTTGCCAATGTGGGCCATGACTCTACCTTGTGAACAATGGGCATTCGCTTAAATAAAATCAAAATCTGCAGACAAAATTGTTCACATAGGTATTTTGCAGGGGCATCATCATCTCTCTCAAACTAAAATAAAGCTACAGTTGATGTTGAGTTGTGGATTCATTCACATATAAATAGCTTTGGCAGGTCACCCTGGAGGTGACATTGCTAAGGAACTCAGCAATACCTCTATGAATTGTCAGATTACTGTCTCAAAAGACAGAAAGGCAGTCTACAGAAACTGTTCAGGAGCCCACAAGCTTCGACTTACGTTCACAGCCTCTGCATCCCATAATTAGATGGAAAGAGTCTGTCCTCTGATGCAGGTAGAGATATGATAGGTTTCCCAGCAACACAATTCATGGCAAACCTAGGTGAAAGCTCCCTTGCAAAATCTCTAGCAAACAAGAGGAAATTCATTTAGACATTTACCAGGCAGAGTTTTCAGGTCAATTTGAGGAAAGCCAGGTAGGCACTGGAAGGGTTGTTGGTAGTCTCAGTACTGGAGATGCACCACTTTACCTGTTCACAGTCACCCTGGACTCATTGTAAACACTCATAAGTTCTTTTTTAGCTTATATCTAAGAAAACTGCCTTAGTCAGCTCTGAATAAATAAGAATTATGAATAAGTCTCACCTTCTGTCACAGCTCAAACTATTCCCTGTATTTACATGCGTACTAATTCCACACCAAAACAAACAAACAAAACAAAACAAAAGTTATTAAGCACTTACTTAGTTCTTTCTTCCCATTGCATCAGAGAAGAGAGGTTATATTGAAATGACATCTTCCTGTCCATGTGGTCAAAAAGAGTTAGAGCTCTTGGAAGAATATGACTTCAAAAATAAATTCACATCATAGCAATTAAAGCTCCATCAGTGACTTGCTATATTAGGCATTTGACAAATGAGTTCAACTCTTTCTTAGTTTTCTCTGGTTATGTTTGTGCACACGTGCCTGTGTGTGATGCACATGAGTGCAGATGACAGCAGAAGCCAGAAGAGAGCATCTAATTCCCTGGAGCTGGGTTACAGGTGGTTTTGATCAGCCTAAAATGAGCATTAGGAATAGAACTTGGGTCATCTGCAACGACAGAAAATACCCTCGCTCATTAAGCCATCTTTCTAGTCTCCCTCTCTCTTTTATGACAATGCCACATAATTTAGTCCAGGCTGATCTGGGACTGCTTTTTATCCTTCTATTCAGTCTTGACATCCAGCCCAGTTTTCCTGTTGAGTCTTTCCTCCTCAATGAGACTTCTCTAGACATGCCCTCACAGACGTGCCCACAAATGTGTTCTGAGGAATTCTGTGACCTAGTCTAGGTTACAGTTATGATTAACTATCAATCACTGAGCCTGCTCAGTATAAAGACATAGTTCAAGAGGAGAAGACGGAGGCTACATTGCTAAACCTGTTTAGCTCAGAGTCATGAAGCACAAGTTTCACATGACAGACAGAAAAAAATCTGTTCATGCTGAGCCCTTGTCCTAAGGACAGAGAACAGGAATGCTAAAGGTTTGAGTTTTCCAAAAAGGGCTTTAGCTGAAACTAAATTAAAAGATGTTTTGATGCCAACTTAATGTGGGACTTTGTCACTAAGGGTTCCTATCTCACTTAGCCGCACACAAGATCAAGTACAGAATCAAGGATGGGACTCTTTTCCATTCCTGACCCAAATGTGGCTACAAGATAGACAGCTTTAGCTCTATGAGTAACTCAGAGAGGCTGAGGACTAGAGAACTTTTCTCAGCACAAACGCAGGGTCATGAGCAGAGGTAAGGCCGATGTGGGGCAGACCTAGGGTATAGGCACTCATAGCTGGTGTGTATATTCTTTCAGATGATAATATTTAGAAGCATCCATGTCCACAAACAGCTACTATATAGCAATTGATAAATGGGCCACTCCGAACTTGGAACTGATTAAGTTAATGCATTGTGCAGGCTCATCTGCTCTTTAAAAAAATCACCTCATGGGACATTCACTTATCTTTTCCAAATTCGAATTCCCAAAACAAATTAGCAACCATAGTAGGGTTATGCCAGGCCAAAACAGCAGGTTCTGATTCTCAGCAATGGTTCTAACCCACCTTTTCAAAGGCTCAAGGCTGTTATACCAGACTGTAGGTAACAGCAGGTTCCAGTTCTTAGAGATGGTACTGGCCCACTTTTTCAAAGGCTCAAGGCCGATGTGTAACTGAGAATATAACCCCCTACATGTTGGCTGACAAACCCCTGATTCTACAAACACTGGAATACTCGCTGACCTGAAAGGTTTCTAGTCCCTAAAATCAAGCAAGTGAAAAAGCATGGTGCAACTGCCATCAGCATCCCCAGTAGCCTTCCAATAAGTGGCATCATTAGGATGCTCTTTGGACATATTAGCTTGGGGTGTTTTTTAAAGAACTGCATTATATTCCCTTTTGCCCTTGACTTCCAGAAGACCAGTTCCTGACAACTGCCTGAAGAAAAAGATAAAAGAATAAGAAAAAGCTAGAGAGTAGAAACGGTTGCTGGTGGTGATTCAGCCATCACCATTAGTTTTTCCACTTTGGAGTATTCCTGCCAACTGACCATATTTACTTGAGTGTTCTCCCTTCTCTAGCCTGAGGAATGCTGAAGGTCCCATGGCAATATCTTCCAGAAGCAGCTATTATTTGATAGCTACAAAGAGTTGGTGAGGAAGTACCTCAGTGTCCTCACTCTTCATGGATAACTCAGAATCAATTCAAAGCTAGGTCTCAGAGTACCCATATTCACAGGGAAATCTAGACAATTTTTCTATTAGCATGTATTCATTGTACAAGGAGGTTTGTATCCCTGAATACAAACAAATTTTAACCCTATTCACTTCCTTTATTAACCATTCTTATCACATTCCTCTTCTTCACACTCTCTCTACACCCTAGGGGTTCTTTTTCTTTCCACCCTAGGTTCTACATATACAAGTGTGGGTATAAACCTGTTTTTGTTTTGGCCCTAGGTGTGGGATGTGAGACTGATTCAGATGGTCCACAGCAGCAGACCATTTGCCTCATGCGGGCTCTGAGAGGAGCTCTTTGCCAGCTGCAGATAGTTTTAATCTGAGAACTCTGGAGAGAGAATAAATGCCATAGTCCAGAAAGTGAGGCAGGTAGAAGGAACAATGCTGCTCCTGCTTCCCCCTTGCTGCTCCAGGTTGCTGTTTTGAAACAAGAAGTTGGAGAGCTCCTGAAATAGGGGATTGGACTAGCTCCAAGGAACCTAATGGCCCTAACCAGCAGGAAGCAGCTAAGAAAAAGAACTGTGTCCCCTCTCCCATTAACCCTTTCTCTCTCTTGCCTGGTGTTGGGGTGTTAGGAGGGATTGGGGTGGAGTAAGGAGAAAAAAATCAGAAAAGTAAAGAAAATAGTTGTTTTTTTTTTTTAAACTAATGCCAACATACAAGAAAATCAAACATGTTTGTCTTTTAGAATCTGTTATTATACTTGAAATAATGCAGTGGTTTAAATGAGAATGGCCCTTATAGGTTCATATATTTGAATGATTAGTCCCCAGTTAGCATAACCATTTGGGATCACACATCTCTCTTTGCAAAGAGTATACCCCATGCTCATAGTGTAACTCTGACAATCTAGACTTTTCTTGTACATAAATTTCATCACCCATTATATCAGAATTGTCCTAGGACAAGAATCATTGCTGGCCAGCCTGTCCCATCTCCCAAAGCACTTCACTCACTGCTGGCCTCTTGTGTTAATCCTGCCCAAATCAGTGTTGCTAGGACACCAACCCAAGTAGAAAGAGACCATGTAGTGGGAGGGGCTTAAGAAAACTGTTTCTCCTGAGTAACAGTGATCACTAGTTCTGTAGGATTCTGTTTGAGAGCAGTTCCAAAGTAACCTTCAGCAAACTGCAGAATAAGCAGTAACTTTTTAAAAGAAAAATTAAATTTTATATGTATTAATTTGCCTGTAGGTGTGCCTAGTGCCTGTAGATGTCAGAGAGAAAAGGGAGTGAGATCCCCTTAAATTGGAGTTACAGATGTTTTTGACTCACCACCCTGTGGGTACTGCAAGCCAAAGTGAAGAATAAGTAGCAAGTGCTCTTAACTCTGAGCCATCTCTCTGGCCGCATGAATAGTGGCTTTAAAGCAATCTCTTCGTAGTTAAGTGTGTTGGCAAACACCCGTACTTCAAGCACTTGCGAGCAGGTGCCATAGCATCTGGGTTGTATGGTGGGAGTTTGCTTCCAAAATGACAAAAAGGTTTTGGAGAAATGGCTCAGTTAGTAAAGTGATTGCCATGGAATCATGAGAATCTGAATTTGCACTTTTGCACACACATTTTTTTTTAAAGCCAGGCTCAGTGGTACATGCCAGTGCCTGGTGATGACAGGAGTATCCCTGGGGCTTGCTGGCTAGCCAGTCTAGCCAAATCTAGGTAAGACACACTGCCTCAAAAGACAAGGTGAATGAGACTAAGGAAGGTACTCAGTGTCAACCTTTCATCTCCAAATATGTGTACATATATGTGCACATTCACCTTCACACAGTAGAACACACACAGACATGTACTCATGTACACACAAAGATAGAAATCCTTTCCTGCACTTCAAAAACAAAGGTCCAGAAACATATATGTGACCCAAAGCAAGCTAAGTGTGACTGAACACAGTAACTTCTGTCTAGAGAAGTCCTGCTGTCCATCACTTGGAGATTTTAGGAATGACCACATGAGGGAGGAGAAGTGTTGTAGAGAACAGGCTCATAGGGAACCCCAGTAGGAGTGCCGCCCCCAGAGCTTACAGCTATGGGAATCATATTGCTTTTTTGTGCTCTTTTTACATCCTCATGAGGTGTTTGAGAGGGCTTCCTCTCAGCTGCAATTTAAAGAGTCTGACTCTCAGCCAGGCATGCCAGGTAGTGCATACCTATAATCCCACCCAGCACATAGAAGGCTGAGGCAGAAAAGTTGTACATTTGAGACCAGCTACGAATTGCTAGCCTACCTCAAATAAATCAACGGTCAAACAAAGGGTGGTCTGAATTTTAGAAGCATCTAAAGAAATAGACTAGAAACTTCTACCGATATAATTCATTACAAGATTACCCTTTCTTTTTAATCTTTTTAAAGCAAACATTTTATTGTTTCATATCATCTTCCAAGTAGCCAGTAAGAAATTAGAGCTTTGTGTTACAGATGAGCAACCTGTGCCCGGTAGGTGATGCTCACAATGTAGGACCCTTGGCAGAGTCCATGTTAGATTCAGTTACACTGCACAACGACTAGTGCTGGGCTATCTCATTTCTGTAGGTCCCACAGCTTCACCTACAAGTTGCTACTGTCAGAAGGAACCTTGACAGTAGGAACCCTAATCACACTCAAAGAAACCATGTTGAGATAAGGTCTAGGTAAAAATCTTTCATGAGTCACCTTCTCCCCGGACATGCTGTTCGACTTAAGGTGTGCATGCCCTGCAGTGTTTAACACTCTGATTTCATAAACCCACTGGAAGAAAGTGAGGGTTAATAAGAGATTACACTGGACATCTTGAATCACAGTAGGGAAAAAAAAAAAACAGCACTGACTCCTTAAGCTCCCAAAGAGTGGGTGTCTGCAAAGCAAGCCAAGCCAAGGGTCGGATATCTGTCCAACACTTCACTGGTTCACTGTTGTTCTTGGCTCTTGATTACAGGAGGGCTTTCAGAAACTGTGGTGTCATCTTAAACTACTTAAATCAGAACTAGCCCTCAGGGGAATGTTTTTCTTCAGTTTTAAGAGCTATATGGATGTCAACAACCCTAGAAAGAAAAAAGATATTTCATTGATTTTAGTTTCATTCTTTAATCAATAATATTGGATCTGAGGCCCAACCCATGGGAGGAAGTACATGACTGATACTGCAGATCTGGTTAAAATCCCATGGCCAGGGAAGTTATAAGCCCAAGGGTAGAATCTACTACTATTGTTTCATTTAGTAGACAGGTAAGCAACCTGTCTTTTAAATATTCATTACTAAATACTCATAATTTCCTTCTAAATATTTAAAACTACCTTCTAAATATTCATGTTTATTTCCATAACTAGTTTTGTTCTCAGCTTTGTACATAGAAGCTTCTTTTCGCTTCCATGTTAATACAGACCCTTAACCAGTCAAAATATTGAAAATATGTGACTACTGAGTGCCCAGCTCTAAGTGGTACTCAAAGGCTCAGTGAGCATCATGCAAGGGGGGAGAGATGTAATAGTTGAATGATGTCAAAAAGAACCATGATACATTGTCTTCTGGATATCATGTGGCTATTGCAGTCATGGACACACAGAAGCTATGGTTATCTGCACAATATTGGGCCCTTCAACATCCTATCCATCCTATCATGGATTGGGAGGAACTCAAGAGGTCTCATCTCTCATGGAGCAGCTATTGGCATTTAAGGGTTTGTCTGTAAAAGTTAGCATTTTTTAAGTGTTGTATCCACTAAATCAGTTGTTTACTCTCTAGAAAATAAACCCCTGCCTATGCTCATACAAGCAACCCTGATTTTAAGTTCAATAGGAAAAAAAAAAAAGACTTGTAGGTAGGAAAGAGACAATATGATAATATAAACCCAAGTCTCTTAGCAATACATATAAATAAATTTGTCAAGATATGAACAAAAAGACTTAAAAGTAGGGAAGGAAACAAAAAAAATAAGTTAAAGAAGGCCATAATCAAGAATTAAAGAGGGATAAGATGGTAATGAAAGTTGAATACGGTCATAACACAAAACACATTGTATATACGTATGAAATAGCCAAATAAAATGAAACAAAGGCAATGCTTGTGACAACAATATTAAGCGAAAAAACAGGATGCAAATGTAGAATAAGATTACAAGTATACAAAAAGAAAATAATATGGAGCCAGGTTTAGACCAACCCGCGGGAAGCAGAGGCAGGCAGATTTCTGTAAGTTTGAGGCCAGCCCGATATACAGAGTGAATTTGAAATCAGCAAAGGGTATATAGTGAGACCTTGTCTAAAAGAGCAAGAAAAAGAAGAAGAGGAAGAGAAGGAAAAATGAAGGAAGAAAAAAAGTGTTTTAAAACCACACGTAATACTGGACTGTCACTTGTTTTCCCCATTTTTCTATTTTATAAATATATAAATGCAGTTATATTACCTTTTACAATGAAAAGCAAAATACAATAAAATATTACTAATATCTGCCTTGCTGTGAGGATGGCTAGGGGGATAAATTATACAATTGCTATGCAAGTATTTTATTGTCTTTAAAATGTGGTCTGTGGATCAGTCCCTGTGACCAGCGTTACATGATGTCATGTCTCATAACACTCTCAGTAGAACACAGCTGTCTCTTTTTCCTCCTTCCCTGAAATAAAAGTAAAAGCATACAAGGGCAACATCCTACCCATTCCCTTAATTAAACTCTCAGGATGCTTTCCTTTCTTTTGGGGCTGATTAACTGGAAATCACCAGGGTCTTATCCTTCTGTAGAACAAAACAGGGGAGGTAATCATTAATGGTTACCACATCTGTGATTAAAGGGATTTGAATAAGTATCATGTTCTTCACAGCACCAAGACTCTCTTCCAAGCTGTCCCCAGTTCAGAGTCAGTGTGTGAATCAAGGTTCAGCATTCACATCCTGAAATTCAGATCTAGGGGATGTGTAAACCCATCTCCATATCAAGGACTGAGAGTTAAAGGAGACTCCAGCTGAAACTGTTTCTCAGCCACATGAGAATCACAAACACAGAATGCTTTGTTTTTCCCTCACAGCCTGCCAGTCATTCTCCTTTTTGCCTTCAGGCCACAGGACACCTTTATTCATGCTTCTCATAACAAACTTCATTTTTACATAAATAATGTTTTTCCTCAAATTGTCCAAATCCCGAGGTTTTAACCATGAGAGAAAGTGAGCTCAGAAATGAAGAAATAGATAAATTGACATTTATTCCTTTGACATTTCCATCAGGTAAATTTCACATTATTTCAGACATTTTATACTAACCACAATCTCAGAAACAGAGGCAATATTTTTTATGCCCCTGCTTTAATATTTCATGTTCTTAGTGATATAAAAACTGGTAATATACAAACTGCCATCTACTCAACAGACACTTTTGTCTTAGCTCTTGTTCTTATTGCTATGGAGAGACACCATGACCAGCAACTTTTAACAAAAAGCATTAAGTTGGAGTTTTATATCCTGATCCACAAATAGCAGAAAGAGAGAGAGAAAGAGGGAGTGAGCCTGATGTGGGCTTTTGAAACCTTAAATTCCACTCCCAGTGATATAATTTCTTCAACAAGGCCATACCTCCTAATTCTCCCTGAACAGTTTCACTCCTGGTAACTCAAATATATAAGCCTTTTGGGGGACATTCTCATTCAAACCACCACACACAAATATGTATGCCTGACCACGGTGCCAGGTGCTATGTGGATTACAAGAAAAGAAAGCTGTACAGTTTGAGATTTACAAAACAACAAAAGAAAATAAACTCACTAGGATAATTAAATTTGATTGCCAACTTTAGTGGATTGAGAGAGGTATAGATTAGTGAAGCATGCCTACTAGTGTATATGTGACGGTATTTTTAGACATAATTAAATTACAGCTTCCGCCAAACCTCAGCTGAGATCAGAAATTTCATCTTAGAAAGAAGCTTGCAGAAGTAATTCATTTTGTTTCGACCGAGCTTATTTCCTTCACAATCAAAAGGAATCCTTGGTTGAATGTCAGTCTCAGAAAAGACCCTGTGCCCAGATATGTTTGATCCTTGTGGAGCTCCTACCCTTTCCCCATCAGACTAACTCCCCTTCTTTCTTATGATTCTCTGTACCCTGCCAAAGGTTTGGTCATGAGTCTTTGCTTTGAAAACACTTCTAGTTAGAGTCTTTCAGATGCACTCCGTAGACTCCTGTCAATGTTCAATGCGCATCCCATCTGTCTTTCAAAACAAGGATTGATCATCTTTCCCCATGTCCGCTCTCTTGATTATCCTTTTTAGGTGTACAGATTTCATTATGTTTATCACATCTTATAGGTCTATATAAGACTGGGAGGGAATGAGGGATCAGGACATGGCTGGGATACAGAGTTAATAAAATGTAACTGATAAGAAAAAAATAAAATTAAAAAAAAAGGAATCATGGGTGCTCTGACCTAATCAATGGTTTAATCCCTTGACAGAGTCATAATATGATGGTATTTTTGGAAAGTGGAACCTAACTAGAAAAGATTTTGCTCTGGGGACTTACCCATGGGGTTGTATATTGCCCTGGAATCTTCATGTGCTTGGCCTTTCGCTACTTTCTAGCTAATCATTTCCTGAGGAATTGACTCCTCTGAATCAATGCACCAAGATACCAGGTATTTTATCACTGCAGTGGAAAATATAAAAAATACAATGACTATGACTGTACTAGTTAAGATTATTATTGCTGATAAAACACCATTACCAAGCATCTTGGAGAAAAAAAAAGGATTGTTTTTCTTACACTTGTTCATCACTGAAGAAAGTCAGAGTAGGAACTCAAGCAGAGCAAGAAGCTAAAGGCAAGAGCTGATCCAGAGACCATGGAGGAGTACTGTTTATTGGCTTATTCAGTCTGCTTTGTTACAGCACCCAGGACCACCAGTTGCACCACCCACAATGAGCTTGGTCCTCCCCCATCAATCAGAAAATGCCCTACACGCTAGCCTTCAGCCAGTTTGTGTGGTGGCATTTTCTAAATTGAGGTTCCCTTGTCTTAGACATCTCTAGTTTGTTTCAAGTTGACATAAAACTAGCCAGGACATTTATCATATATAAAATAAAATTAGCCAATATGGCAAGATTTTTTTTTTATAAATGTCAATAAATGGGCACTTGAGAAAAGGTCAAAATGTCAGGAAACTTGGGACTGCAGGGATAATGGAAGGCTTTATGAAAAAAGCAGGAATAGAGTAGGCCATGTACACAAGAGAGTCTTATGAACAAAAAGGACACGGAAATGGAGCATAAAATCCAGCCTGAAGGACAAGGGTATGTATGCATATGGAGCAGTGGAAGGAGATACAGGAGAAAGGTTGTAGGAGACATTTGTAGAAAGCTTGGGAAGTTGATCTGAGTATGAAAAAGAAGCCAACACACTCCTGGGAATTGCCCTCAGATAAATTCTCTGATCTGAGTTTCTGTTTTGATGAAAATTAGCAACAAAATGGTCAAGGTGAAGAGAAGTGGAAGGACAGATATGCTCCAACCTTGAAAGCTGAAGACTAAGGATCACCACAAAGACAAGTGCCACAATGACCAAGAGGCTGTCAGGTGAAGCAACAATTCCAACGTTTCAGTCAATGGAATGTCAGTATTCTACAGACCTCATCTCTCCACATTCCCACAAGTCTTTAGGACAGCACATCACCGGGAAATAGAATGGCCATTAAAAAAAAAAAAAAAAGACACATTAGTGCCTATTTGTGGAGTTAGGAGCTGAGCTCAGACCTAGAGTGTGCTAGCAAGCACTTCATCGTGGAGTCACATCTCCCCACCCACACAGATGTTTTTGAAAGGAGAGATCCCCTAACTGAAGGATGTCCTCTGGAAAGTGCCTCCAGTTCTTCCTTACAAGAAGAGAAAAGCAGCAGCAAACCTCAGCTAAGGTAAGATAGTTCATCTTAAAAGAAGTGACTAAAAGCATTTTGGTCTATGATTCTAAGCCCATTTCCTTTACCATTAAACATACAAAACCAAACAAATCCTACAAACTCATGAGTTTCCGATGAATGACTTGGAGATCCTAATAGAGAAAAATTTCCATTGTAGACATTTTAGGACTATTTTATATAATATGGTTTAAACAATAAAGGTGGGGCACACATTACATAGAATGATAGACCTTCTGGAAGCTCATCCTCATATATGAATATATATGATTGTGCTATATTTATTCAAAATATAATATCTGCTATAAAAACTAACTTACATGAAGATCAGAAATACAGGATTGAGAAATGTGAGTGACACCCTGTTTTGTGACACTATTCTTGGAGAGATGTAAACAAATATCTACTCACTCCAGATAGAGAACTTATGACAGACTAAAGTACAGATAATATTAAAGTCCATCTTGATGAACCAATCAGTTTTATTAGCTTTACTTATGGAAATATAACTAAAGAGTTACTTTCAGGAGCACAAATGACTTAAAGACAGATATATTACTAAAAGCTCATACCAACACGAGCTCATCAAAACTGGAAATGTAGAGCACATTTCAAGCCTTCAGGCAGCTCAACATGTTACAGAGTGCTCCTTCCAGGCATTTCAGCTGTTTGAGCTTCTTTCAGACAGCTTGTCTAGTCTGAGAATGTCTCTCAGCAGGCCTTAATTCTTATACATGTTTGAAGCAGGAGGGGTCTAGTGAATCTGGTCAGTTTCTGAAACTTCATGAAGGCATTGAGTTGCTTACTTCTTGAGCTTAGTGAGTTTCCCAAAAGAACTGTATGTTTCCCCTCCCATTAGCAAATCTTGTTGTTTAACCACCCTGCAGAAATCGTATCTTTTTTATTATTAATTTTTTATTTTTTTGTATTGATTACAGTTTATTCATTTTGTATCCCAGCTGTAGCCCCCGCTCTCATTTCCTCCCAATCCCACCTTTCCTCCATCAACTCCTCCCATGCCCCTCTCCAAGTCCACTAATAGGGGAGGACCTCCTCCCCTTCCATCTGACCAGAGCCTATCAGGTCTCATCAGGACTATCTACATTGCCTTCTTCTGTGGCCTGGCAAGTCTGCTACCCCCTCAGGGGAAGGTGCTCAAAGAGTCAGCCACTGAGTTCATGTCAGATACAGACCCTGTTCCCCTTACTAAGGAATCCCACTTGGATGCTGAGCAGCCATGGGCTACATCTGAGCAAGGGTTCTAGGTTATCCATAAATGGTGCTTGGTTGGAGTGTCAGTCTCAGAAAAGACACTTGTGCCCAGATATTTTGGTACTTTTGCTCTCCTTGTGGAGCTCCTTTCCTCTCCAGGTCTTACTATCTCCCCCTTCTTTCCTAAGATTCCTGCACTCTGCCCAAAGTTTGGTTATGAGTCTCAGCAACTGCTTTGATACACTGCTGGGTAGAGTCTTTCAGAGGCTCTCTGTGGTAAGCTTCTGGAAGAATGAAAAAACAGCAAATATCATATCTTAAAATACCCCATTGTTTCACATTCCCTCCAATAGTCTGCTTTTTAGTGAGTTTCTCTCTAAGATGGAAGACTTTAATTTTAGAGGAAAGTGCCATACAATACATTGATGGGAAATAGCTTGATTTCAATTGTCACTTTGTATTTATTTTGTTGAATTTGCTTGGTTTGAGTAAAACAGGGACTTGCTGTGCAGAGCAAAGTAAACTTGAAATCAGGATATAGACTAGGTTGGCTTCAAACTTGCAATCCTACTACCTAAGCCCTTGGAGTGCTGGAATTATAGGAGTGTGCTGCCATGCCTGAATTCCTATTGTTATTCATAGCTGCCTGTGTCAGAAGGTGAGAAGGAAATAACTTACCCCAAATATCCCCAGTCCTTAAATGACTATTGAAAGACATGGAGGTATGCTGGAGGGGAGAGGGAGGAAATAGATTGAGCCACCCCAAAACTATAAAGAACAAAAATCTATTACCATCCCATGGACTAGAAAACAAGGGATTGAGAGCAGGAATCCAAGGACAGGGCTGTCAAGTGCCATAGTTGTGGAAGGGCATATGCTGCCAGAACATGCACTAGAGCAGGAGGACGGAGGCCATTACATGTCTCCTTTCTCTTTCTTCCATCTATTAATTTTTTTCTAGTACCTCACACTAATTAAATCTAGCATCATCAGGCAGGTGATGATGTGCTCAGATGATGAGCTCAAGGCACAAAACACAGAGACTGGAGAATATATTTGTAGGTACTGTGAAGATCACTATCAGAAAAGCCAACTTCAACTCTGATCCTACAAAGAATATTTTTATCAGCAAACAGTGAATAAAACAGAAGCCCTCTTTGCTGCAGAGGGACCATTATATAGTCCTTCATTATAACCAGGAAATATGGTAGGAAGCAGCAGACATTGCTGCAGAATAAAGAAGGTGAAACATTATATCTTCAAATGCAAACATGAAGTAGAGAGAGTGAACTGGCAGTTATAAAAGGCTTTTAATCTCAAAGCCCACTCCCCAAGAATATTTCCTCCTTCAAGGCTGTACCACCTTAGTCTCTCAAACAACACAACCAACTGAGGATTAAGTATTCAAATGTCTGAGACTATGGAGAATTTTTTTTATTCAAACCACCATGAGAAATATAAAAGTTAACATTCTAAAGACTGAAGAGCTCAACTTTCATTCCTTAACCTCTAAATCAGAGCTGGGTTATCTTTTCCAGGGAAAATGAGAACAAATGCCTATTTATCCCACCAATAGCTAACCAAAGAAACAATTCTACCCAAGTCTATCTCAGTTAACCAATGATCTTTTTGAAGTTTCTTACAGAAACATGGTCCAAGGATGATTAAACCAAAAGCAGTAACAGCAAAAAACCTACCTCAACAGGGGTGACAGCTTGAAAGCTGCATCCCTGAAGCTCTCTGCACAACTTGCAGGCAGCTCCACTGAAGAGTCTCCCTCAATCCCAGTAAATGTTTACTACTTTTATAGCATTTAAAGAGGTGCTTTGTGAGTTTTGCAAATTTCATAAGCTTCCTGGGTCTTTTGAACCTCTCTTCAGAGAGGAATGCTGTCACTTCAGAAAAAAAATCTATGTAATAACCAAGATTCAGGTTTAGAGTTTGTCAAAATGTTAGAAGAGATTTTCTTGAGGATTCTGACTTCTCTGAGTAAAGAGGTTTAAAGATACAGAGAAGGACAGACACAGAAGATTCTCTGGACACTCAGGGTGAACAAGAAAAACAACCAGTTGCAACAAGGCTGAAGGTGACTATTGACTTCAAAGGTTGCCTTCTGAACTCAGTATTTACAAGCCTACACACACACACACACACACACACACACACACACACACTATAAAAGATGTGAGTTTTACATGCAAAGGAATATCATGCAGACTTAACAAAAGAAACTCTGCTAGTTGTGGTAATCATATGACCCTGGAGGGCTTGATGCTGTGTAAAGTAGCCAACACCATCCTATAAGGAGAGACTATTCTTTTCAACAAATGCTATTGATGGAGCTGGATACATCCAAACAAAAGTATGGCCCTCCTTTTCACACCCAAAGATATGTATAAAAATTAACTCAAAATAGATCAAATACCTAAATTTAATAGCTAAAAATTTAAGATCCTGAGAATGAAATACAAGAATAAATCTTTATGACCTTGGATTTTGTGATAGAATCTTAGATATGATACTAACAGAATAATCAATAAAATTGGGTAGTTGGTCTCCATATTTTTTATGTATATGTTTCTTCAAAGACTATACAGCAAGTCAGTATGGTATTATATACCTGTAATCTCAGTATTCAGGAGACTGAGACACGAAGACAGTGAATTTGAGGCCAATCTTCATTTCATGGTAAGAACCAGTGTTTGGTTTGGTTTGGTGGTGGTGGTGATTTGTAAGATAGATATGGTGCCATGTGCCCATAAACTCAACAGTCAAGAGGCACAGGCAAGAGGTATGCCAGAAGTTCAAGCTTGGTCTGAATAGTGAGTTCAGGAGCACGTAGGAGAGCCTGCTTTGAGTAAGAAAGAGGAAGATGAAGAGGAGAAAGCATGATGCCAACAAAGAAGGAGAAGGTACAGAAGGAGGAAAGAGGAAAGGAAGAATAAGGAGAAGAAAGGGAAGAGGGCAAGGAAGAGGAAGAGGAAGAAAAGAGGAGGGAAGGAATGGCAGGGGAAGAGGAAGTTTCGATAGTAATTCATGTCTCTGATAAGAAATAAGGAACTTAAAAATGGGTGATGCAGTTGAGTAGACATTTCTCCACAAGAGAAACAGATACAGAAACCAAGTATGTGACATGAAAAGATGCTTAATTTAACATCTTTAGTCACCCAGCCATACGAATCAAAATTACTGTAAGATGTCACTCCACATCCTTGAGGATCACTTTGCTTAAAACACCACAAGAACAGCAACTGCTGAGAGTGCGGAGAAAGCTAAGTTCCCAAGCACTGACTGATAATGCTACCATGAACTGCTTCAGCTCCTGGGAGGAAGAGGGTGTGAGAGCCAAGGTTATGTTTTAAGTTTTAATTACTGTGTCTAAGAGAGGCATGAAAGAGAAATATCTCAACCTCTAAGCCCCAAGGAAAGATACTTTCTGAAATGCTGGGGGGGGGGGGGGAATATATACACCTGTAATCTCAGTATTCAGAAGACTGAGACTGAGGCAAATCTTTGTTACACAGTAGAAACTAGTGTTTGGTTTGGAGTGGCTTGGTTTTGGATGGTGTTACTACGAGAGATAGCAAACTACAAGTTTTTGCTCTCCTAAGAAAGTTTGAATCAACTGTACTGGATGAGCTTGATCACTTGTAGGTGGGAAGTATATGAGCAGAAACTACATCAGGATCTATGCTTGCCCATGGTCAGATGTAAGCAGGAGGTGTGCGAGCAAGAAGTACATCAGGATATGTGCTTGATAAGGTTGCCTTTTTAAGGGTTTGCAAAATGTGACTCAATGCCATTTTCTGGCAACCCAGGATTGGGCCTGGCCAGAATCAGTCATCCTGGTCAGTATAACTAAAACTTCAGATTTGGCTCAAAATTGTGGTAGTGATATTCTTCTTGCCAGGTGAGATTAGCAAAGGTTTAGCAGTTCATTGGATAGCAACATGTAATTCCCCCTGACTCAGCAGTCTGCTCTCAAGTATGTACCAAAGAGAGCGCAAACATACATGAATGAGAGCTTGTAGCTTTACTGGTGTACAAAAAGTGGGAGCTGGATAGAGAGGTTAGCATGCAGGGGGACTGCAGAAGGAGGATAACTTAAGCCCTGGAATTTAAGAGCAGCTTGACAGTATGAGACCTCATCTTAGAAAATGTTCCCAAGGAGCTGGGGATGTTGCTCATGTATCATGATACATAAGTATCATGCCCAGTTCTTAAAAAAAAAAAAAAAAAAAAAAAAAGACATTCTTGAGGGAAGAGAAATAGAAGGAAAGGGAGAATGGAGAGGAGAGAGAGAAGAAGGGATGGAGGGAGGGAGACAAGAACAGTTGAACATCTATACCAATCAACTACTGGCCAGATAAACAAAATATTTCTTTTGCTAGCCTCCAACTTGCCATATAGGGAAAGATGATCTCAGATTCCTTACCTTCCTACCAACACCCTCCAAGTGCTAGAATTATTGCCATGGACCATCATGCCTGACAGAAAAACACAACAAAATTTCTAATGGGAAAGGAGATGAGTCACAATGTATGTGTGTTTTAATGTTGGTTTGTTTCTGACTTTGTTTTGTAACATTGGAGGTTGAACCCAGAGCCTTGGGTATACTAGCAAGCCCACACCGAGTCCAATATAAAGGAAAGATGAATGTATATGTCTATGAAAGAAATAACTAGTAAGCAATGCTGGTTTTAAAACATTAAATGAAATTTGTGTAACAGCTTTAAATATACAATCATTTTAAGTATAACATGCAGGGGCTCTCAATACACCCACGATGTGCTATCATGACAAGCAGTATCTACTTCTGGAACATTTTAGCCACCGCAAAAGAAACTCCACAGCTATTAATCAGTCAGTGCCACCCTACTCCCAGCCCTCACTGCCTTTATAGCTGGACTCATTCATATATATGAAAGTGTTACTATGTGGCCTCTTTCAGTTTTGATCTGTTTTCAAGGTTCCCTTATGTTAGCAAATCTCAAGGTTTTATTTACTTTTGTAGTTTTAATTATGTCTGGACAATATTCCATGGTAAGGATTTGCTACATTTTGTTTATCTGGCCAGCAGATGATTGGTATGACTGTTCAACTTTTCTTCATTGGTTGCTAATGAAGCTAGAGGTCAAGTATCAGAGGTTCAGGAACAAGTATGCCAGGCTGAGTGCGGGATCTGCCTCCTCTCTCAGGCTTTCCTACCTTTCATTGTTTAAATGAATTATCATTTCCAAGTGTTCCTGAAAAGCTCCTGGTTAACATGCTTTTATTGTTAAAAGTACAATTGTTAAACAATGCTTGGGATTGTCATTTTCTCTGGTGTAATGGGACAAGAAAAACCAGATCAGAATGTCATCTTGTTAATATGCTTTGTCATTGCTAACCCACATTGCAAATTTTGGTTATTCTTAGAGAAATTAAACTGCAAATAAAGTCATGAGGCTCTTCCTTCTTAAAAGTTGTCCAAAGACCACTAAACAAAATAGAATTTAAAAGCAACATGGACTTATAAATAGCCTGCTGTTTGGTGTATCTTGTCAATCTGTTACCACATATATATTTTTTTTTCTCTAACAGCTCTCTAATTAGCACTGACTTTTGCTATCTCTGCACCAAAATGTTTACGTTGGAAGTTACAAATTACTGTCTAATTATACTGGCTACTTTGTTCTGCATAAAATATAAATAAAATCCCATAAGTGCTATTTAAAAACTGCTGTCATCACTTTTCTATAGGATGACTAATAAACTTTTCCAGCTTTCCACCAAATATGAGCAATAAAACACTTTAATTAAATGTGGCAACGTAGGAATTCATGACCACTTCCCCTAGAAGCAGATCGCTTACAAGTGTGAAAAGTTTGCCAAAAAGCAAAAAGATAAAATTTGAGTAGAACAGCAAATTCAGCATCTGCATTACAAGTTCTCAGAAGGTTTCAACATTTCATCCCCTCTTGTGCACTGAGGAAATGTGTGTGTGTGTGTGTGTGTGTGTGTGTGTGTGTGTGTGTGTGTGTGTGTGTGTGTCTGTATAAATAAATGAGTAGTAAAAGTTTGCTGTGATGCTGTAGCACTATTCACAACATCCAGGCAATGAAGCCAGTCTAGGCACCTAACTACAGGCAAATGGATTAGGAAAATTTGATGCATGCACACAGTAGGATTTTGTTTGCCTATTTTACCAAGAATTTTCAGCATTATACTCAAAAGTCAAGTCAAACTGTGCCCACATTATTACTTCTGTTACCTCACAAATCCAAGTTGGTGATCTGGTTAATTTCTGTCAACTTTCCACAAACTGGAGTTATCTGAGAAGAGGAAATCTTGTCTGAGAAAACAACAAAACAAAACAAAACAAAACAAAAACAAACAAATCAGATTGGCCTGTATGCAGATAAGCCTATACTGTATGTTCTTGATTTATGTTAGATGTGGGAGGAGGCTCCAGCCTACTATGGGTGATGTTATCCCTGAGAAAGTATATAAGAAAGCAGATTAGCATGTGAGAAGGATCAAGGCATTAAGCATTGTTCTTTCAAGGGCCCTGCTTCAGTTCTTTTTTTTTTTTTTAACTGATTTTGAATGGGTTTATTTTATTTTATTTTTATTAGTTACATTTTGTTAATTCTGTATCCCAGCTGTATCCCGCTCCCTCATTCCCTCCCCAATCCCACCCTCCCTCCCTCATCTCCTCTCTGCCCCTTTCCAAGTCCACTGATAGGGGAGGACCTCCTCCCCTTTTATATGACTCCGTTTTGTCAGGTATTTTCAGGACTGGCTGCAAAGTCCTCCTCTGTGGCCTAACAGTACTGCTCCTCCCTTGTGGGATGGGGAGGTCAAAGAGCCAGTCATTGAGTTCCTGTTAGAAATGGTCCTTGTTCCCTTTATTATGGGAAACCAATTGATTACTGAGCTATCACAGGTCACATCCAAGCAGAGGTTCTAGGTTTTATCCACTCATGGTCTTTGGTTGAGTGTCCATCTCAGAAAAGACCCTGTGCCCAGATATGTTTGGTCCTTGTGGAGCTCTTATCCTTTCCACATCAAACGCCCCTTCTTTCATATGATTCCCTGCACTCTGCCGAAGGTTTGGTTATGAGTCTTAGTATCTACTTTGGAACACTGCTAGTTAGAGTCTTTCAGATGCCTTCTGCAGTAGACTCCTGTCATACATTCAATGCATAGCCCATATGTCTTTCTAAATGAGGATTGATCATCATACCCTGTGTCCGCTTTCTTGATTATCTTCTTTAGGTGTATAGATTTAATTATGTTTATCATATCTTTTATGTCTATATAAGCGAGTATATTCCATGTTTGTCTTTCTCCTTCTGGGATACTTCACTCAGAATGATCTTTTCTAGATCCCACCATTTACCTGCAAATTTCATGATTTCCTCTTTTTTTTTTTTTTTATTGCTGAGTAGTATTCCATTGTGCAAAAATACCACAATTTCTGTATCCATTCCTCCATTGATGGACATCTGGGTTGTTTCCAGGTTCTGGCTATTACAAATAAAGCTGCTACAAACATGGTTGAGCAAATGTCCTTATTGTGTACTTGAGCAAATTTTGGGTATATGCCTAGCAGTGGTATAGCTGGGTCTTGAGGAAGCACTATTCCTAATTGTCTGAGAAAGCGCCAGATTGACTTCCAAAGTGGTTGTACCAGTTTGCATTCCCACCAGCAGTGGAGGAGGGTTCCCCTTTCTCCACAACCTCTCCAGCATGTGTTGTCACTTGAGTTTTTCATCTTGGCCATTCTGATGGGTATAAGGTGAAATCTTAGGGTCGTTTGGATTTGCATTTCCCTAATGGCTAATGAGGTTGAGCATTTCTTTAAGTGTTTCTCTGACA
This sequence comes from Psammomys obesus, assembly GCF_907164565.1. NCBI lineage: Eukaryota > Metazoa > Chordata > Mammalia > Rodentia > Muridae > Psammomys > Psammomys obesus. Next base: position 8,545,423 of record NW_026596158.1, read on the forward strand.
TTCGATATTCCTCCACAGAGAATTCTGTTTAGCTTTGTTCCCCATTTTTTAAGTGGATTACTTGGTTTGTTGCTTTTCAGCTTCTTTAGTTCTTTATATATACTGGATATTAGCCCTCTGTCAGATAAAGGGTTAGTGAAGATTCTTTCCCAATCTGTAGGCAGGCATTTTGTTTTGATGACAGTGTCCTTTGCTTTACAGAAGCTTTTCAGTTTCATGAGGTCCCATTTATTGATTGTTGCTCTTAGAGCCTGTACTGTTGGAGTTCTGTTCAGGAAGTTGTCTCCTGTGCCAATGAGTTCTAGGCTGTTCCCCACTTTTTCTTCTAACCGATTTAGCGTATCTGGTTTTATGTTGAGGTCTTTGATCCACTTAGACTTTAGTTTTGTGCAGGGTGATAAATGTGGATCTATTTTCATTTTTCTGCATGTAGACATCCAATTAGACCAGCACCATCTGTTGAAGATGCTATCTTTTTTCCATTGAATGGTTTTGGCTGCTTTGTCAAAAATTGAGTATTCATAGGTATGTGGGTTTATTTCTGGGTCTTCTATTCGGTTCCATTGATCCTCCTTTCTGTTTCTATGCCAATACCATGCAGTTTTTGTTACTATTGCTCTGTAGTACAGCTTGAGATCAGGGATGGAGATACCTCCAGATGATCTGTTTTGTACAGGGTTGTTTTGGAGATTCTGAGTTTTTTGTTTCTCCATATGAAGCTGAGAATCTTTTTTTCAACGTCTGAAAAGAATTAAGTTGGTATTTTGATGGGAATTGTGTTGAATTTGTAGATTGCTTTTGGCAGGATGGCCATTTTCACATTGTTAATCCTACCAATCCATGAGCACGGGAGATCTTTCCATCTTCTGAGATCTTCTTCAATTTCTTTCTTCAGAGACTTGAAGTTTTTCTCAAACAGGTCTTTCGCTTGTTTGGTTAATGTCACCCCACGGTCCTGCTTCAGTTCTTGACTTGAGTTCTTTCTCTGACTTCCCTCAATAATAAGGTAAAATAAACTCTTTTGGTTTTGCTCAAAGTGTTAATCACAGCACTAGAAAGCAATTGAAGACAGTTGAGGTATGCCTAACAATATAATTTCTGATTACCAAAAATTTGATCATGTCAGAGGCTAGCTTGGTGAGAGGCTGTGATTCTTCCTCAAATGCCTATCCAATCTGTCTCTAACACCACAACTTGGGCTACCTCTCCTATTAATTTCACATATGTATTTATGGTAAGTAAGTAAGTGTGACATTTTTATGGTGGAGATGGGTCAAGGTCATATATCCCATCTATCAGCATTTGGAGCCAGGTACACCTGCTTTCCACATAAGTGGTCACCTTGTTCAGCTCAGCACACCATCCCAGAGCTGCTCATATGCTAATTATTAGCTATGCTTAGCGCTACATAAACATTGACACCCACATAAAATTTGAAATTGCCCTATTCTTGACAGACTGTATTCTTATACAGCGCCACAGACTGTAGAAATTAAGTGCTGTGTGAATAAATGCTGGTCAACATAATTGCCTGGCACAGTTTTGTTGGAAGCTTAAGGTTCATAACTGAATCAATTTCACACAAACTATGTCCTCCATACAAGTCATAAATAGGAACAACATCCTAGAACAACACAAAGCATCTGTGGAACTTGCCTCTCCGGCTGCAGCAGACCTACCCCACCAATCCCATATGCTGTGACATTGAGGCACCCCTTCTTTGGGAGGTGGAGTGAGGCAAGATTTCTCTGTGTAGCCCTGGCTGTCCTGGAACTCACTCTGTAGAGCAGGATGGCCTCAAATTCAAAGATCCACCTGCCTCTGCCTTTGAAGTGTTGGGATTAGAGGCATGTACCGCCACACCAGGCCTTCTTAATATTGTCCATAATGTCTCATGCTTGAAACACTGAAAAAACTCTTGTAGGCAGCATGGAAGATGGTTCACTTTGGCCCCAACCTCTAACCCATGCTCATCTGTAGTATTCTGTTAGTGTAAACTGGGCTTAATGACTTGTTATCAATAAAGAGAGTATGATAAAAGTGATGGTGAGACAAAGTGAATGGACATCGAATCCATCACATCATCTAAGGTTCAGTCTGTCACAGAATGGGGCACCACATTTTTGTTATCCTAAAATATTCATCCTCACTCTGTTGCTTAGAAATTATCAGCTACTGGACTAAGCGAAACAAAGTCAGCAACCATGAAGAACAAGAATGAGAGTAAAAGCTGGAGCAAGCGAGCAAATGAGACAGAGGAGAGAGAGCACATGATAGCAGTCACTGCCTTTTGTAATCTCATCTCAGGAATGGACAGTAGACAAGTCGCTAAGCCCAGCCCACACTGATGGAGCACTGCACTACCAATGGGCCTGAATAAGAGACAGTGGTCAAAGTGAGCCATCTCCCATGCTCCCTGCAAGACCTATGGCAAGACCTAAAACATGAAATGATATAGCCAGTACTAAAGCACACACAGTTGATGTAGATCACTGTAACAAATATACAAACAGTGGAAGTAACAAGACCTGGACCTCGGGGTTAGGAGGAGATGGAAGTCAGAAATGAGGCTCAGATTATATCCTGGACTAATGACTGCATGATTACTGAGCTTTAAATGCTGAAAAAGGCATTTTATTTACCCCTGAAGTAGTCTTGCTATGTAGTTCATGCTGATCCAGGCTGATTCTCCTGCCTCAGTCTTCCAAGTACCGGAAACATAAGCCTGCTTCTGAAAGAGAAAATTTTAGAAAAACAACTTTGAGTCTTATTTTGTACATATTGTGTTTGCTTATAAAACATGGAGGAAGAATGGACTTGCTAGAGAGAACAAGACAATGCAGGCAAAAATAAAAAACTTCCTTCTTCCACGTAATGTATATAGGCTGCCAGCAGAAGGTAGTGCAGTATAAAGGTGAACCTTCCCATCTCAAAAGATCCAGATTAAAGTTTTATCTTCCCACCTCAAAGATCCAGATTAGAAGTGGGTCTTCTTACTTCAAATAAAAAAAAAGAAAAAGAAAAGAATAGAATAGAAAGAAAAGAAAAAAAATAAATCTCTCACAGGTGTGCCTAGTCATTTGGCCTTAGTTAATTTCAGGTGTAGTCAAGTTGACAACCAAGAATAGCCAACACACGTTCTATAATTATGTACTGCATAATTATGCAGTCAGGGAAAATATGAAATAACACAGAAAAAAATTCTCTTTGGTTCTGTTGTGTTGAAATTGTACAAATCCTTTACTTCAGACATGATATATTGACTATGACAGCAGCATTAGCCTGTTGGTGTTTAAGCCAAATTTTAAGTTTCATCAAGAATTATCACTGTGGCTTTACCTCTTAAAGGACATACCTTTTCCCTAATCCCTTCCCTTCTCTTTCCTGCTTCCTATCTTTATGATCTGAACTGTTCTCCAGCACACACTTCCAGCCCTGCCATAATGTTCAGTGTCATTTCAGACCACTGAGCATGAACAGAAAGTGTCAGCTACACTAGGGTTTTTCACCTTTCAAGCTACTTGCATAGTGACTTGAAACTCACAAAGGGTGGGCTTTCTAATGTGGATAGACTTGGTCAGAATAAGGATTTAACCATCCTATGTGATTAAAAAGCATGGAATGAGTCACTTGCAAGGGAACTTAAATCAACCTGCATGAGGCAGCATAGAAACCTACAAAGTGGGTACATAAAGAAAATGGAAATGGACCAAAGCATAGAGCATCCTCCATCACAAATGTAAGAATTGAGCCTCCACTAATAAGCCTTCTACTGAGACTGAGGAAGTAAAGATTTGTTTTGTTTTGTTTTGTTTTTCTGTGTGTATTGGGGGTACGGGGTTTGAGAAATGTCCCGTTATGTAGATCAGCTGACCTAAAACTCCCTATGAAGTCCTAGCTGGTATTGAATTTACAATCCTCCTCCCTTAGCCTCCCAAGTTCCAGGATTATACCATATTGGCTTACATCACACAGGATTGTGAAGGATTCTTGTATTAATAAGTGGTTCATTAAGACCCTCTGATCCATTCTCTAGCCCTGGACTCTGAGTCACATAGCCAAAGTTCCCTTCACTTTGGGGAGTTTCTTGTTTATGCTGTGAATGTCTGATGGGGGTTGGGGTAAGACAAGAAACAACACAGATTTGGAATGCAAAACGTTTTATAATTTTTTTCTACTTATAGCATCCAACATAATTAGGACTCAAGTGAGATAATATAAAAAATAAAAGGAGGTAATACTTACTCAGTGTTGCAATACCTCAGGGGTTGGACAAACTTAATATTAGTGGGAGTCACTTTTGAATTCAGCAGAGCCACTTTGTCTTTTCAGATGCTGATGCATTGATCCCTTGGACTGAATTTCTTTGAGAGGTTTACAGGTTTCATCAAGAAAAAGGGTTGGTCCTCAGGTGTGAGACTCTGGCTCACAGTTCCTAACACACAATGCAAACATCCCAAGTGCTGTCAGCCTGTCCCAGTTTACAACACCAGCATACTAGGTAGGCTTTGAGTGTTTGGCTTCTTTTATTTTAAAGAGCAAGCTTATTTTGTCTGCCAAACTCATGAGGATTATTTCCAGCAAAGGATAAAGGCAGAAAACACATGTATTTAAAAATGTGCATATCTTTTCCTTTCTGACACTATGTGATCTCTCCAAAAATTAAGGGCTCAGGAAGAATAACACTGGACCCAGAAAACATGATTCTTAGGGGGAAAAAATAGCCTGAAGTCATGAGGTAGAAAATCATCTTTTATTTGCCAAAGCTATAAGCCTTCAATCATCTTTATGTTTGAATGAAATGAGGACATGATCACTCCTAGGTATGGTTGAGAGGAAGGTTTTTACTGTAGTAGATAGGAAAGAGAGTACTGCCAGAGGCATCTGGAAAAGTTCACAGCAGGGAAAAAAAGCAGTATACTAAACATGGACAACAAACTGCACCTGGCCATGAAAGGGAGAAAAAGAGAATAAAAGAGGAAGGGAAAAGAGGGAGGAAAATGAGATCCAGAGAGAGGATCAACAGAAGAGGAGGTAAAGAGAACCAAGAGAAGCACATGGCCAAAATGGCAGAATGATATACTAATGAGAAGTTGGAGGAAGGGAAGCCCATGGACTGGAGTTTAGATTAGGGGCCAGGGTGAGAAGAACTGAGAGGAGCCAGAACACCAGAACCAGACCCTGTAATAGATACTAGCTGAGAGAAACTAGAGGCCAGCATACTCTTTGGCATGCTAATAGGTACCTCAGTTAGCCACCTGTCCTGAGTTTTTTTTGGGACCTGACAGTGTTATCAGGTAATTGAGAAAGAAATCTCCATGTATTTTGCTAACAGTGCCCCATTTTGTAATGTGGACCTCAATCCGTCACTCTCCTGCAGTACCCCATGGACTGCTATACTTTTCACCTGCTGCACCTTTACTTTTCTGCTCATATTTGTATCTATCACATAGTCTGCAATTTTTTTCTAGTATCTTCTAAGACCACCACAATAAAACCAAACTCTGTATATTTCACATGTCCCATCAGGACCCAGCTTATTCTTCCCTTACTCTGTTCTATCTTCAGATGATTTGGGATTGTCTTCACCTTTCCCCACTCTTTTCTCTCCTCTGTCTCCCGTTAATGATCTCTGTGCTTGGCTCAGAAGAGTTCTTCGCTTTAAGTACCAGGAGTCTCCATATTCCAAATCTAGGCACTACATGTTAATCTCCTCCTCACATTGTCTCTTGAGACTCTCTCTCTCTCTCTCTCTCTCTCTCTCTCTCTCTCTCTCTCTCTGTGTGTGTGTGTGTGTGTGTGTGTGTGTGTGTGTGTGTCCTGTGTTTTCAGTTTGCTGGTTTTGATCTCTTAGTCCTCTCTCTTTCTGGAGCATTGCTTCTTTTCTGTCCTAGTTAGTTTTTCGTCAACTTGACACAAGATAGATTCCTCCGGGATGAGTACAAAACGTCTAGGTATGAATGAGAAGGGGTTAAGGCATGGGTTTGGCTTTATGAGTGGTTCATTAGTTGCTTTAACAGTTTTCTTTAGATATCTCAGGGAAAACATAAATAATGTCTCTATGGAAAACATGGCATAGCAGTTTCAGACAGTTGTATTTTTGATTCTCCACAAGAAACTTAGACAGGATAGGAGAGAGTTCAGCTTTTTTCCTTCCTCATGTTGAAGAACCAGCCTTCCTTTATCTTAGAATTAATAGCCATCTTATAGTAAAAGCAAACTTAGTTCACTCTTGTTTATGATTAAATGTCTGTTTTTCAAGGATTGGGCTATATCCTACCTGTAACCTTAACTATAAATGGTTATATACTACCTGTTCAAGAAATGGCAATCATGTCTTTGTTTTTAAAAGTTGTCTATGACCATCTTACAACCCTTCCTTGTTTCAAGATGGTTTTCGTGGCTATCTTGTTATGACTACCTGTTATTATGTCCACCTTGCAACTATGTCTTTATTTTAGGAGTTTATTATGACTAACTTGTTATGCTTATGTTCTGCTCCTGTAACCCAGCCCATTTTGCCCACCAAATCCCCCATATGAAAAGCCCCTACTCTAAAGCTATAAAAGTCTGGTCTTCCTTACATCCAATGCTGACCTCTTAAACCTTGCCTCAGAGGAGGCAACCCATGTACACAAATTAAAAAAGCTTGCTTTAATTAATTGTTTTCTTTAATTAATTTTGGTTATGGTGATTTCAGTCAGTGATATATCTTCTCCAATCCAATCTTTGAGATTAACAGTGTGGCTAGGATTTTTGCAGCAATCATAGAGCCAAGGAATATCACAAAGATCACACCACACAAAAGCCATCATAAAAGAAATTTATTATGGGGGAAGTTGCAAAGACCACCTTTGAGCAGAATTAAGAGAGAAAGAAAGAGGAGGGCATGATGGCATAAAATTTATATGGCATTATGGAATATCCACATATGAAATGGTCGTATTAGTGATGATGCATCGCATTGGCTCTAGTGATGGTGATAACTGAAGGCAAGGTTGGAGAACATCTTGTTCTAGAATATGGGTGAGGCTAACAAGCATAGTTTTGATTTTGTTGTCTTCTGATAAACATGAAATCATGGTTCCCCTTTGGGGTTCTTGGTCTCATTAACAAGAGAACCTAAGCATGGACTCGTGGAAGCAAAAAGATAATTTCTTACACAGATGTAGCCCATGGCAGGTCAGTATCCAAGTGGGTTACCTAGTAATGGAAAGAGGGACTGCCTCTGACATAGTCTGATTGGCCTGCTCTTTGATCACCTCCCCCTGAGGGGGAAGCAGCCTTACCAGGCCACAGTAGAGGACAATGCAGCCACTTTTGATGAGAACTAATAGACTAAGATCAGAAAGGAGAGGAGAACCTCCCCTATCAGTGGACTTGGGGAGTGGCATGCATGCAGAAAGGGGAGGGAGGGTGGGATCAGCAGGGGAGGAGGGAAGGGCTTATGGGGGGATACAAAATGAATAAAGTGTAATTAATAAAAAAAATTTAAAAAAAAGGAATTTAAAAGAAAAAAATCCTGGGTCAGGTAAGTTGTAAATTTCAACAACTGTTAGGAGGAGAATAGAGGAAAGAATGAAAAAGCCATACCATTTAAGCACATATGGAGATCAAACATATGACTGCAGCCACATGGAGGGGAGGGAGACATTAGAGGAAGAATAAAAAGACCCTAAATGTTGTGGGAGGGATCCAAACTGTTAAGGAAATCATGTTTTAAAAAGAAAAAGAAGAAATGAAAAAAAGTTGTACTTTTCAGAAAAGAAGGCTCTTATGAGAGTGGGGAGGATTCTGGAAAAAAGAAGTACAAACTTAGCTGGGGATGGTGGCACATGCCTTTAGTCACAGCACTCAGGAAGGCAGAGGCAGGAAGATCACTGTGAATTCGAGGCCAGCCTGGTCTACTCCAGAACAGAGAAAACTTGTCTCAAAAAAAAAAAAAAAGAGAAAGAAAGAAAGAAAGAAAGAAAGAAAGAAAGAAAGAAAGAAAGAAAGAAAAAGAAAAAGAAAAAAGAAAAAGAGGAAGAGAAGATCACCACCATCCATAACAAACTTCTTAAAGTACAAATTATTCTGCAGACTTAAACAGGTACCCTTGTTATGGGGTACCTGAAGATAAAAAAAATCCTGAGATGCATGAATAAGTTAAATAGAGTTTTTACGTTTCATTGTCCATGGAGCTGTCCCAAGCAGATTGCAGGAAGCAGCCTTGACCTCCAATTTCTTCAAGGCTTTAAAGACAAGGACCATAATTGTGACATATACAGAAGGACAGCTGTGGACATCTTCAGCAAGCAAGTGCTGTTTACAGAAGTGGAGAGGTAGCATTTAAGTGACCAGGCAATTAACGTTTAGGTCATGGTCACATTGTATAGGAATTTATGGCTGATCCAAACACCAGTTCACCATAGGAGTCTATAACTGGTCAAAATGATCAGAGACCAGTTTTTGTGTTTTACAAAGTATTTTAGAAATATTTTCATGAGATGACATAACTTTAACTCAGTACCTCACTTCACCATCTTTCTAGGGATGGTCCTTTAGCCAAAGTAATTGACCTAACTCAACTAGAATATCAGGTCTCCATCCAGCCCAAAGATTCTAGTCTGTTGACCAGACGTTTTTTCTACTCCAACCTTTCCATTCTGACTCAATACGACATAGGACTGAGCAGCCTAGAAGTCACATCTTCCTGGCTCTCAGAATTGGTTACAGGACAAGCTTGATCTCAGAAAGACTGAAGGAGTGGCAAAGAGGCCTATGTGGGTCTTTGGGAAGAAGAGCTTTCCTTTCTGCTCTACCCATCATGATTCTAAATCAGTGTCACATCAGAGCCACTACCAGTAGCCTTCTGATCTGTTCTATTCACTGGCTCACTGAAGAAATGGAAGAGCATATGTTAGTAAGAGGAATGCTTCATTCCTGAAAGGCAATGCCAGATTATATGACATCTCCAAATACAGTAAAAATGCAATACTAGCTTTGAGTATATAGGGATTATTACTATTGTTACTAAAAATGAGGAAATTAATGTTCCTGGCGATTAAATACCTTTTTAAAAGTTGAGTAGAAATGCTCAAGTGTCATGGTGTCAGGACTTGATCCAACACCTATCCTCAGAACCCATGTTTGCTTCCTCCTTAGTCCTAGATCTCAGTGAAAGGTAGAGACACCCCCACACCCCACATCTCTCTCACACAGACATACACACTCACAAACAGACACACATCTAGCTAGGCACAATGGTATACACCTGCACTCCTTGCACTTGGGAGGCTGAGCTGGAAGATTATGAGGTGAAAATGGAAGATCGTGAGGTCAAGGCCTGCCTTGGGTATACAACAATGCCCTCTCTTCTGAATGTCCGGGATGCTGATAAAATTATCTGGTCACCATTTAACAAATATCATACATCATGCCACATGGTAGTGGTGTACACCTTTAATCCCATTACTCAGGAGACAGAGTCAGGTGGATCTCTGAGTTCAAGGACAATCTGGTCTACAGAGCACAGGGGAGGCCCTCTGAAGACCTCCACACACACTGCACACAGGTGGTAAACTTATGAACACACTACAATACACTCAGACACAGAAATATTTTTAAATGACAAAGTCCCAATCTGACCATAACACACAGGAATCAGGCAGGAGGATCACAGTCCAACCCCAAGCCAGCCCAGTCTTTATAGCAAGATCTATATCAAAAAGGTAACCAACCAGTAACCAAACAAAGAAACAAACAAAGTTCATCTTCTCCAAATCTTAGTTATCATTCCCTGTTTCCAAAGTCACTGTGAGTTAAGTGCATCTGATAAAAACCGAAAGGTTTGGTACCATGCTGGTAAACACCAGTACAGTAGTCTTAGAGAAGACATTCAGTGAGTAATTTCCTAACATGCCTCCAATTTTAAAATGAGCCAAACAGCACCAGCATACATACACAAAGATGGAATCTGTCCATCTGTTCATAGACAAACTGGCAGGAAAGACCTTGGCTCTCTCTGAGCTATTCCTTCTAGGGTTTCAATCCTGTAATTAACCTTTAGCTGGTCACTATTTGTCAGAAAAGATTCCAGAAGTATTTCCTCTAGGCCTATAAAAGCATCTACTTGAGGCAGTATTCAAATTTAGTTTTCTATCCCCCCCCCCATATGCCCACATCTGGAAAGGATTTAATTTCATATGAAACATGACATTCTTTTTATTTATTTATTTTTTTATCAGTTACATTTTATTAACTCTGTATCCCAGCCATGTCCCGATCCCTCATTCCCTCCCAGTCCCTCCCTCCCTCCCTCATCTCCACCCTGCCCCTTGCCAAGTCCACTGATAGAGGGGACCTCCTCCCGATTCATCTGATCCTGTTTTATCAGGTATCTTCAGGATTGGCTGCAAAGCTCTCCTCTGTGGCCTAACAGGACTGCTCCTCCCTTGGGGGGTGGGGAGGCCAAAGAGTCAGTCATTGAGTTCCTGTTAGAAATAGTCCTTGTTCCCCTCACTATGGGAAACCAATTGGTTACTGAGCTACCACAGGCTACATCTGAGCTGAGGTTCTAGGTTATATCCATACATGGTCCTTGGTTGAATGTCAGTCTCAGAAAAGACCCTGTGCCCAGATATATTTGGTCCTGTGGAGCTCTTACCCTTTCCCCATCAGACTAACTCCCCTTCTTTCTTATGATTCCCTGTACTCTGCCAAAGGTTTGGTCATGAGTCTTTGCTTTGAAAACACTGCTAGTTAGAGTCTTTCAAATGTGCTTAGTAGACTCCTGTCATACGATCAATGCACATCCCATCTGTCTTGCTAAACGAGGATTGATCATCTTACCCCATGTCCACTCTCTTGATTATCTTTTTTAGGTGTACAGATTTCATTATGTTTATCATATTTTATAGGTCTATATAAGTGAGTATATACCGTGTTTGTCTTTCTCCTTCTGGGTTATTTCACTCAGGATGATCTTTTCTAGATCCCATCATTTGCCTGCAAATTTCATGATTTCCTCCTTTTTGATTGCTGAGTAGTATTCCATTGTGTAAAAACACCACAATTTCTGTACCCATTCCTCCGTTGATGGACATCTGGGTTGTTTCCAGGTTCTGGCTATTACAAATAAAGCTGCTATAAACATGGTTGAGCAAATATCCCTTTTGTGTACTTGAGCAAACTTTGGGTATATACCTAGCAGTGGTATAGCTGGGTCTTGAGGAAGCACTATTCCTAATTGTCTTAGAAAGAGCCAGATAGATTTCCAGAGTGGTTGTACCAGTTTGCATTCCCACCAGCAGTGGAGGAGGGTTCCCTTTTCTCCACAACCTCTCCAGCATGTGTTGTCCCTTGAGTTTTCATCTTGGCCATTCTGATGGGTGTAAGGTGATATCTCAGGGTCGTTTTGATTTGCATTTCCCTGATGGCTAATGAGGATGAGCATTTCTTTAAGTGTTTCTCTACCATTCGATATTCCTCTGTTGAGAATTCTCTGTTTAGCTCTGTTCCCCATTTTTTAATTGGATTACTTGGTTTGCTGCTTTTCAGCTTCTTTAGTTCTTTGTATATACTCGATATTAGTCCTCTGTCAGATAAAGGGTTAGTGAAGATTCTTTCCCAATCTGTAGGCAGGCATTTTGTTTTGATGACAGTGTCCTTTGCTTTACAGAAGCTGTTCAGTTTCATGAGGTCCCATTTATTGATTGTTGCTCTTAGAGCCTGTGCTGTTGGTGTTCTGTTCAGGAAGTTGTCTCCTGTGCCAATGAGTTCTAGGCTGTTCCCTACTTTTTCTTCTAACACATTTAGAGTATCTGGTTTTATGTTGAGGTCTTTGATCCACTTGGACTTTAGTTTTGTGCAGGGTGATAAATATAGATCTATTTTCATTTTTCTGCATGAAACATGACATTCTATTTGGTTCTAAATTTCCTGCCCTGTAATCTCTTGGATGGTGCTTTACTGAGCATTTTCACTGCAGCTGGTTATATAATAGCAACACTAAAGCACTTTGCACTGTCATGAAAAATTGTTTACTTATCGTGAAATAAAGTTCAACAATCCTTGGAAGCAGGACCAGATAATTTTATTAGCTTCCAAGACCTTTGGGGGACAGGGATCTACTACAAAAGTTAATAAAGACTCAAAGACTCAAACCGTGTTTGTTTGTTTTATTAATTCTTGTTATTGTTTTATTTTTTTCCTTCTTAAAAAAATATTACAACTCCTTCACTCCTGGAAACGTCATCAGCACTATTACAAATCACAAAGGTGGTAGGCTTGATTTGCACATGATAAACAAAGGTTCCCCTAGAGATGCAGCCACACAGTCATCTAGTTATCTCTAGCCTCAGTAGCCTACAGCTTCTCTCTGAGTTTATATGTTAGACAAGTAGAAGAGACTAAAGACACGGTTCCATATACATAATACGCATTATATTATATAGAATACATATTTGAAGTATAAATTATATGCATTATATATGTAATATGTTATTTGAACAAACACGACTAGGATATATTCTTAGGCGTGGTCCCTGCAGGTACCCCAGATGGCAGGGAAACATACCACAAAAGAGTGAAAATAAAATTTGGCACAACCAGACTTGATCAGTCAGACTAGATCAAAACTTTTAGAGAGTCTAATCCTGTGGTTTAATTTTCTTAAACATTTAAACACTGTAAAACTTTTGGGAGAAAGTCTTCATGTGACTATTTTCTTAACAAAGCTTCAGGGCTGGCAACATCAAAATTCCCTTGCAAAATACCAGACTTTAGCAAAGTGCCTGAGACCTTATGAGGATCAGGGCATCATAGGAATGCTCTCTATTGACTGGGAAACCGTGCTCAGGACTGGGACACAGAGAGGAAGATTTTGTAATAAGCACAAAGATGCTATTGAGGGAGGCTGCAAAGTACATTGGGCCTCTTTCATAAGGATGTTTTATTCACTGAGAGAAAAAGTCCGGGATTGAGGCCTAAATTTGAATGAAATTTAGGTGGAGGCTGGCTTCTAATAAAACAGCAAAGGATCACCAGCTTGTTTGAACACTTTCACTTCTGCATTTGAGATGACTAGATCACTCTTCCTTCCAATGAAGAAAGCAGAAACCATATCTTCATGTTTAACAGTCCTGGTTTCACAAATGCTTACTCTAGACTATGCTTCCTACAGGAATAAATTCCCTACTAAGTCATAGAAAACTTAGCAAAGCTGGCCTGAGTTACTTAAGATAATATTTTATCTATATGATATATCTTGTCACTGGAGATGGAGAGATGGTCCAGCAATTAAGAGCACTGGCTGTTTTTCCAGGGGACCTAGATTCAATTTGCAGCTCCCACATGGCGGCTCACAACCAGTCCCCAGGGATCCAAGGCCCTCTTCTCACCTTTGTGGGTACCAGGAATACACATGGTGCACATTCATTCTGACAATACATTCATATACATAAAATAAAGAATAAAAATAGATGATGTCATTGCCTAATCTATATTCCCCCAAGACTCTCTACCCTAGGAGAGGAGGAGGATGAGAAGGAACGGATGGTAGGAGGAGGAAGAGGAAAAGGAAGAGGAAAAGGAGTTTTCTGAGACAGCATTTCATTTAGCCCAGACTAGCTTTGAAGCCCTGATCCTCATGTCACTACCCTGAGTACAGGAATATAGGCCTATACCCCCAGGCCAACTTCATACTGTCTCTTGATCCATAAGGTTTTGACTAGTCTTTTTATATAAACACTGTTACAGCAACATTAACTGAATTTTTAAAATTTTTCATTGTATATATTCAATGTTTATGGCACTGTGTTTCAAAGTCACATTTATGCAAATATATGCAGAATAGCCTCCCTCCCACACTCTTTTGCACACCTCTTTTTCTACCCTCTCTATCCCATTACTCCCGTTAGTTCCCATGATAGTTTTGGTTTCCACTTTCTTGTAATATATATATAGATGAGGGTTTATACACATATAAAACCCAGGAACCACAAATGACAGAAGAAAAACTATATTTCTCTGAGAGTAGCTTAATTCTCTCATGTTTTAAAAGATTTTATTTTTACTTTTATTTATTCATGTGTGTGTAGGCGTGGGCATGCGTGTGGGGTGGGGTGCTGCTGTATGTATGTGCATGCCTGCAGAGGTCAGAAGAAAACAACAGTTCCCTTAGAGCTATAGTAATAGGCAGCTGTAAGCTGCCCAGTGCGGCTATTGGGAACTGAACTAGAATCAGGAAATACTCCTATAACCACTGAGTCATCATTCCAGCCCTTAAGTATCTTAATATGATTATCTCCAGTTGCATCTAACTTCTGACAAATGGCATAATTTTATTCTTTATGGTTAAAAAGAAATTCTATTGTATCTATGTCACATTTTCTTTCTCCATTCCTCTGCTAGATAGACATCCAGGTTAGTTCCATAGTGGTGCAGTGTTGGTGTGCTTTTAAAAACTTTTATTTATATTTTATATATCTCTTTCTCCCTACTCCACCACAATCCTTTCCAACACCCCAACACCAGGTAGAGGACAGAAAGGGTTAGTAGCAGAGGGAGCACAGCTCTCCTGCTGGTTAGGGTTGCTTCCTGCTGGTTAGGATTGTCTGGTTCCTTGGAGCCAGTCCAGTCCTTGTTTCAAGAGATCTCCACCTTCTTGTCTCACTGCAACAACAGCAACCAGGAGCAGCAAGGCAGCAAGGCGGGGGGAGACAGGAAGCAGCAGCATCCTTGTTCTTTTTCAGACCTCCTCCATACTCTCTAGGCTCTGGCATTTATTCTCTCTACAGACTCCTCAGATTTAAACTATCTGCAACTGACAAAGAACTCCTCTCAGAGCTCTCATGAGGCAAATAGTTGCTGTGGAATCTCTGAATCAGTCCCACATCCCACACCTGGGATTAAAACAAAACATGTTTATATCCACAACAGTGCAGCAAATATTGATATGAATGTATCTCTGTGATATGTCAGCTCGTAATCCTTTGGAGAGATACCCAGGAGTGGTTTAAGGTGGGTCACATAAACAACAGTTTGTGCTTTGAGGAACTTTAATACTGCTTTCTACAGTGGATGGGCTAGTTTATACTCTCAAAAACAACGTATAATATTTCCCTTTTGTCCACAACCTAACCATTTGCGACTTGTTTTACTATGACTGCTCTTCTGACTGGGGTGACACGAAATATCAATGTAGTTTTGATCTGCATCCCTCTGAGGGTCAATAAGGTTGAACATTTTTGTTTGTGTGTGTTTATCGGTCATTGCTACTTCATCTTTTGAGAACTATCATATTTGATTTGATTATTCTTTGATTTTTTTTCAGTTATTTTTATATGTCAGATATTAATCCTTCATCTGATTGTAAGGCTAGCAAATATTTTCTCCCATTTGGCAGGGAGTCTCCTGGTTGTTTTCTTCACTATACAGAAGGTCTTTGGTTTCATGAAGTCGTATTTGTCAATTGCTAGGCTATTACCTGAGCAACTAAAGTTTTATTCAGAAAGTGTTTGCTTATGTTACATCGTAAAGCATTTTCTCTACTTTTCTTCCTCTAATAGTGTCAGCATTTCAGGTCTTACATTAAGCAATTTAATCTATTTGGAGTTAATTCTATGAAAGAGAAACAGGGATCTGGTTTCATTCTTCTACATGAAGACATCCAATTTTCCTAGCACCATTTATTGAGGAAGCCTCTTCTCTTCAATGTATATTTTTAGTATCATTGTCAAAAATCAGATATCTTTAGGCTTATATGTATTCCCATTCTCTGTTTTATTTGTCTGTTTTGTATCAGAATCAAGCTGATTTTGTAAATTGGAATCAGGTAGGTGTGTTGATATCTGATAATGCTGATCCATGTACCATTATTCTTTCCCTTCCCCACCCCCTTAGGATTAATTTGCATTTCTAGGATCTTTTGTGCTTTGTTGTAGGTTGGTCTTTTGTGCATTACTGGCCCTTAAGATCTGGTTACACTTACCGTTGTTTTGTAAACCTGCCTAAGACATATCTGATTGATTAAACAGCCTATACCTGGACAAAGCAGAATGGGGTAGGCATGGCTAAAGTTCCTGGGCTTTTGGGGTTCAAGAAAGAAAAGGAAAGAGCCAGAATAAAAGAAAGGAAGACGGAGGACACCACCACCATGATGGGTTAGCCTGGAGAAGAAACCATATGGGGCCAGGAGGAAGGATTCCAATAATGGTGTGAAAAGGCCCAGATGAAGAATAAAAGCAAATATTTATAAGATCGTGGATGGAAGATATGATGGTTAAGGGGGATGGCATTGGATGGGAGCTGGGAGATGGATGGTGGGGTTATGTAGACAGTGTAGATAGGAATATCTGCCTGGTCCAAGGTAAATAAGGCAATTATAAAATCTAACAGGTATCTGTGTTTTATTATTTGTGATAGTGGGTTAAATAATACCATCATGATAATCATGGGGCTAATAATAAACATTATTTAGCCCAACACTTTTTTATTTACTACAAGAGTGCTTCCATATTATTTTTATTTTATTATATTTTGATGAAGAATGAAATTGGAATTTTGATGAGGATTATGGTAAATCTGTAGTCTGTTTACCACGGTATATCTATTCTTACCATATCCATCCATTCTGAAAACACCAGAGATCTTTCAGTCTTCAAGTGTTTTCTAACAATTCTTTTTTAGAGTTCTAAAGTTGTCATCTAGAAGCATTCAACTTCCTTATTTAAGTTTATTCCAAGGTATTTTTATCTTTGAGGTAGTCATTAAAAGGATGTTTTTCCCAGTTTTATTCACAGTGTATTTGTTATTGATATATATATATCAATATATATATATATATATATGAATGTAGGAAAACTACTGATTTTGTTTGTTATTTTTTTATCCTCCTATTATCCTGAAACTTACCAGCTCTAAAAATTTACTGGAATCCTTGCTAAGTTCTTTTATGTATAAAACTATCTGTAAATAAGAATGTTTTGACTTTTTTTCTTTTCTTGTCAGGTTCATTTTTAAGGAATACATGCCATTCTCTACCTCTTAGGTTTCAGCTGAGACCCTGAAGTGACTTTCCTGCAGCTATCAATGCTGAAGCCCTAATAGAGATCACTCCAAAACCAGTGGCTAAACAACCTAGAACGCTTTTCCTTGGAAAGACATGACCCTGAGTTCTATTCTATGCCTTTTTTAAGCACCTACCCCTAATGGACTTGTTTCAGGGGTTCACCGTGGTGTTGACTTAACAGCCCACACTTTACAGTCTACTTTTCCTTCCAATATCGTTTCTTACCTCCTCCACCTGTTCCCAGTACAACCCAAATGCTACCTGTATTTGAACAAGGATTCTACTTCAGAAGCATCCGAGAGGAGGGTATTCTCTTTCATTTAACCTTAGGGCTCACAATGCCAACAGATGATTCATCTGTCATGGTTCACACTCTTGTGCAATTTCCTAAGTAGGCATTCAGAACTCAGGGAAAAAAGGAGGCACTTGTCATCCTGGCTGCAGGATTTGATGAGAAATGTATACCTTGACCTTCACTGAGCAAAGTCTACAGTTTACCTCTGATTTTTGGTTCTAGGATCCCATTTTTTTCACTTACAGAAAAATGAGACATTGTTGTGAGTCCAGACTCTGAAAAGTCAAAGCTCCATGCAAGAGCCCAGAGCAAAGATGACACTCTTCAGCATGACAGTCCCCAAGGGTGTCAGCTCTGACAGACTTAACAAGACTCCAGGCTGAGTTGACTGCTGTCATCACAGTCTCAAGGAGGTTATTTGGAATTAAAACCAAGTTGACACACCAGCCCTATAATTGAAGCTGAAAGCAAAAGACATTCTAGATACAGTCTGTAGCTGAAAGGACAGTCATGTCACCTCTGAAAAAAGTATGAGTCAAGCCAGCATGTCACCTCCCACTGCCAGTTCTACAGAGATTTTAATGAAACATTCTTAAGGTTAATTCACCCAAAGGCCTGCTTCACCTTACTCCTGACAAGGGGTAATTTATAGCTTAAATGGATGTCATTGGCTTTAAAAGTCTTTGGGTATCACGTTAAAGACACTGGCACCTTACAGGATCCAGGTTTTCAAAAGAACTTTTGTACTGCTTGTACATTTCGCCTCCTCCAGGAATGGGCTTGGGAATAACAGTGGGAGAATGAGAAAGCCATTGTGCTTTAGTACTAGAAAGATCTGATCGCCAGGAGTCCCCAATCCAATGGTTGCCTCAGCCTGACAAGTACCTGCTAGACCTAAAGCTTCAACTGTTTCCCATTTAGAACACACAGATCCACAAAACCCAACTGAGCAATACAAAACCAAAACCAAGATATTTACACCAGAGTGGGCTTCTTAAAATAAAAGACTATTTTAAATGATTGTAGTCTAAAATGCTTAGATCTGTATGTTTAACGTGAAGTACCCATGGTAACCGAGAAACTATAAAAGGGTCATTGGGCTTGGGACTAGCCTTTAGGGCCCAGCCTAAAATAAATGATATAAAAACAAACAAAGGGAAATGGAGAGGGGATGGAATATTAAGCAGGGATGAAGGTGGGGTCATGATGGAGATTAAAGGGAGGGTATAACCAAACTAAGTAAGTATAAAATAGCTATGGCGCTCTTAAGTTCCAGGGGCTAATTCATCACTGGTGCATAGCTAAATTATCATGAAACCAAATGTTTATAGCTATACTCAAATGCTGCTCTCAATCCTAAACAGAGAAGTTTTTCTCCAAAGTGAATGGCAAAGAACTCAGAAGTGTCCTGCTGCTCAAAGTGCTGGGGATAAATGATGGCTGAGTGCTCATCCCTAAACAGGGTATTTACACCACCACCACTCTCAAGGCCCAGAAATCATAGCAGAGGAAAGGGCATAAATAATGTGAGAGCTGGAAGATGTGGAGAAGGGCCGTGAAATGCTGTCTTCTGAACTTGCTACAACCAACCCATCAACCTCAACAGCAGATGTAGCTGCTGCAATGGATCTACAAGAGATTGTGTCAATCAAAAATCTGGAATAGGGGGCTGGAGAGATAGCTCAGATGTTAAGAGCACTGGCTGTTCTTCCAAAGGTCCTGAATTCAATTCCCAGCAACCTCATGGTGGCTCATATATAATGAGATCTGGTGCCCTCTTCTGGCCTGCAACACACATGCAGGCAGAATATTGTTTAAATAATAAATCTTAAAAAAAAAATCTGGAAGGGCATGATAAAGTCTTTGTCTTTTCTAAACTATAGGCCTCTGAGGGATTGTGGGAGGAAAGCAATCCTTGTCTTCAGTTGTATATCCATTGAGGAGCCCACCAGTAGCCAATTGATAGATCCAAACACATAGTCACACAGATCATTCCAGCTTAGTAAACTCAGTGGATCTAAAGGGTGAAAAAAGACATGAATGTGGGAAAGAGACTTGAATGAAGGTATAGGAGTTAAAGAGGGTAGGGAGTTACAGAATGCAATAAACACATGTACGAAAATGTCAACAAATTTACTGAAAGCTATTTAAAAGTTGTAATAGTACTTCTTCCTTTGGATGTGTGTGGAGGTGCGGTGGTGAGGGTGGGGATGGGAGTGAATTCTTTCCCTCCCTGTGATGTAGCACACTGCAGGATGAATAGGGGAGGGATAATTTGCAAATCCTGTTCAAACCCATACAACCATACTTGCCGTATGTATTTCTCTTGTGTAGTTTTGATCATTATCTTATGGATTAAGTTTTTACCACAACTGTGTTGAGTTGAGGAGGGTAGATCTCTGTTCTCTCCTTGATTCTTTCTCCATCTCAGCATTAAGATGGATCACTCAGGTAGCCAGCTAAATGTTCCTGCAGAGCCAGTGTATACTAGAGGAATCACTGCCCTGGCAGCTCCTGTCAACCTTGCTGGGGTCATGAGGTGCAGTTGGGCATTGATTTGCAGCTGCTCAGGCCTGCTTTCCTATGGAGACCTCACCTGCTTTCATAAACTCTTTTACAGGTCTGGTCTCCTTCAGGGATATAAAGATTAGTGTGCATCCCGTTGACCTGCTGTCATTCACTGAGTCTCACTGGTGGGATTTCTAATTTTTTTATTGTACCCAGAAGCGTATGGTTATTTTTTTAACTTCATTTAATTCTTTTGATTGTGTGTGTATGTATGGTGTGTGTGTGTGTGTGTGTGTGTGTGTGTGTGTGTGTGTGTGTGTG
>NW_026596158.1:8565609-8582692 GCF_907164565.1 Psammomys obesus
GTGTGTGTGTGTGTGTGTGTGTGTGTGTGTGTGTGTGTGTGTGTGTGTAGTGTGTATGTTTATGCATATGCATGCACAGGCAGACAAGCCCATAGTATGCCTGTGAATGTTGGAGAACAACTTTCTGGAGTTGGTTTTCTTCCACTTTTCTGAGGCAGAATCTCTCTTGTTTCTGCCACTCTGGATACTCCAGGCCAAGTTGGGTTGTGGGTTTACAGGCAATTCCCTTCTCATTTGGCAGTAGGAGTGCCAGGCTTACAGATACAAGCCTCTTCTTCATCTGAACTTTGATGGGTCCCAGAGGTTGAATTTAAATCGTCAGGCTTGTGTGGTAAGCACTTTTAACCACTGACCCATATCATTTGACCAGTCCATGTTTGGTTGGTGCTTTTTAGTACATGTTCTCACTACATAGGCCAGGCTGTCTTAGAATCTACATTCATTGCTCTTCATCTGAGTGCTGCATGCCCTTATGTGATTTGGAGTTTTCTTAGTACATCTACTGAAACATTTTCCACCCAACTATAGACCTCACTTTAGTCATACAGCTTAGGTAGTGCTGATGTGTAAGCACAAGCAAGATGCCCACTATTATGACAATAAGACAGGGCACATTCTCACTCTAGAATGACAGATACCAAAATGCACTCGTATCACTGGACATTCTAACATTTCTAAGTCACAAGAACTAAATCAGCTCATACAGTAAAGGGCTTAGCATTGTACCAAGTATACAGATGTTCAGTAGAGTATGTTACTGGTGAATTTACCGTGAATGTTAGCCATCCTTCAAACTAGAAATAGTTTGAAGTTAGAAATAGCCTTGATAATAGGAATGCGAAATTTAAACTAGAACCAGCTTTCTGAGGAGCCTGTATGGCTTGACTGGGCCAGGAGGACTAAGTCTACCTAGAGTACTGTAGTAATGTTCTATCCAGCCATGTGTGGCATAGCAAGTGCTGAAGTGCTTAAGAGTCCCCTTGAGGTCTCTAAGCTCAGCAGGACAATGCCTCTGTAACATCTTCAGGCTATAGTCAGCTTGGGATAAGGGTGATAACCAGCCAGCCTCTGAAGGTCTCAAACCTATCTGCCAGAAAGGCCTTTAGAAATCCATCCAACTCCAGTGACCCTGTCCCCAGGGCTCAGGAGAGTGACACTAAGGAGGAATACAAAGAGTCCTAAGTTCCTGGTAGCCCAAGGGTATTTAGGAAATGCCACCTGCAGATACAAGTCTGTACCTAGAGTCACATAATCTTAGCAGAAAAACTTATGCCTGTATTCAAAGTAGGTAGGCTTCATACTATTTGATATAAGTGTCCAATCTTTCCTAGATAATCCAGTATGCAGCTCAGAGCTTGACAAGCAGGTAGGCTTTCAGAGAGCAGGCATGAGCTCTTAGCCCAGGCCCACCACAGCCTCAGTGTATCTGCTGAAGACCAGACATGATTGTGTTATGAAATCAACTCAAGATAATTTTGCTAGTAACATTATCACTACCTTATCAAGAATTTTTTGTCACAACACTACAAAAATGTAACTTTCTATAACCGAAATAAGCTTTTTAATTAAATTCATACTACACTTGTTATAAAATATTACCTAGATACTTCCAGTAAAAACCCACTTTCTTGCAGTTGTGTCAGTATTTTCTCTTCTACCTTTTTCTTTTGAAAGAAGGACCTTGGTTATCCCTGGATGAGTATGATGGATATGCTATGTTCTCACTGGAGTTTTGATAAGACCAGATCTAGTCTATATGACATTTATGTATCTCCTTCAGTCCCAAGGGCCTTCTCCTGATCATTTCCAAACTGGTCTTAGATACAAAGGACTTTTTGCAGTTTTTCTCTGAATTTTTGTGAAGCCCTCATGTTGTTTAATAAATAAAATGAGGTCTGTCATGCAATCATGAGGAGCAGAAGAGGGAAGTGGGCCCAGCATGCAGGAAGAGAACACAGCATATGGGAAATAAGTACTTACTTTGAGTCCAAAGTAAAACAGGCTACAATACCACCAAAAAATATGGGTGGAGGGGA
The DNA here is from genome assembly GCF_907164565.1 of Psammomys obesus. Classification (NCBI taxonomy): domain Eukaryota; kingdom Metazoa; phylum Chordata; class Mammalia; order Rodentia; family Muridae; genus Psammomys; species Psammomys obesus. The sequence continues at coordinate 8,567,646 of NW_026596158.1, forward strand.
GGCAATTATTGAAGATCATTTTGCAGAACTGAGAATTATTCTAAATAAAATTTACAGTCATAAAAATATTTGTTTTATCAATATAGGACTTTTAAAATCAAAGGCAATATGGACTTTAAAATTATTTTGCCACACAATTTTAGCAAGAATTTTTAACAGAGATGGTAGAATTAGCCCAGAAGACATTTAAAAACTTATAAAGGCATGGTCAGTATATAGTATTGGCATTTAGAAGCACTGAACATCCCCCAGTATCTATGGTAATTTGAAAGACAAATATCCCCCAGTAGGCTACCTATTTAAATACTTTGTCCTCAGCTGGTGGTGCTACTTGAGAAGAAACTTTTATGAGGTGTAGCCTTGCTGGAGAAAGTGTATCATTAGGGAGCACAATCTTACCCCATTTCCAGTGAGAACACGTGTTTCCTGTATGTGGTTGAGATATAATCTCTTCACTTCCTGCTCCTATTACTTGCTACCATTCTTTCCCCACAATTATGTATTCTACACCTGGAACTTTATGCCAAAATAAATATTTATTTTCTTTAACTTGATTCTAGTCATAGTATTTTATCACAGCAACAAAAATAAGTAACTAATACCATACCCTCCATAACAAAGAATGGCCCACCTCAATTCTCTGATGCTCCTGATGAGAGTCACTGGTTGTCTGGCTATATGGGGACAACAGTAAAAGGAGAACATGAATGACCACAAAAACATTATGAGGAGATCTCTATGGTGGTGAAACATGGTGACCAGAATGGGGCCTTACAACAGAGAACATGGGAAAGAAGGCAGATGTAAGTCAACACTGTGAATTGACCCACACAGGTTTGCTTGAAGTTGAATGGAGTCTTAAAGTCACATTTAAGGTGACTGATTAAAAAAAAAAAAGTATCCTGATTCAGGTCATCAAGAAGTAAGTTATTGAACCATAAACATTCATTCTAGAGAAATCCCTTCTATAAAATCGGCAGATTAAAAGTTGAACATATTACCATATTTCCTCCCCCTCCACTCTTACCCCCAAAGCCTCATGATAATAGTTTGAGTGCTCTCCATAATTAAAAAAAAAATCCCTGAATTCTTGCCTATCCTTCTGAAAATTGACTGTCATATATAATTAGTAAATGTGGCATAATCTCCATCTGAAATGTAAACATGTTATTAGTAATGAAAGCAAACATACCATACGGTGCAGTTGTCCTTCTCTGGGTGACTAAGCCATGAGCATCACATGCAAGTTCTCATCAGTCTTCTCCCAGAGAAGCTAGCTTGGTTAGAAGGACCTTGCTGTCCTATGGAAATGGAATGAGTAATCATCACTATAACAAACTATGCCATTGAGAAAATTTGGGTAACAAATCCATTCAGGATCTATAGCATTTATTCTGTCCCTTCTTCTTGATTACTTCTTGCAAAGATTAGAAACTGTCTTAAAATTAAGTCAACTTGGGTTTGTTCATTCTAAATGTGTGGCAGATCTACATTCAGTAGAAGGAATAAAATACAGATGAGTGGGTTTTCTTGGGACTTGAACTACCTCAAACCTGTTTGAGGTTTGTGTGTTAGAAATTCAATCCCCAATGCAACCACGTTGGGAGGCAGACCTAAGAAGACATCCTCATTGGCAGATTAATGTTCATGTGGGAAATGCTTGGTTATTTTGAGAGTGAGGATGGATAAGAGCAACTTTCAGCTCTTCTGTGTTTTACTCCTCTTTCACAATCATTTGGCCTTCTGAATTCTTCCCCCACTATGCTGAAGAGCATGTTATACCACAGAGCTCCTCGCCCTAAGACAGAAGAAGAGAACAAAAGTATAACAGAGAAAGAGTATACTAAAGCAAGGCTAAAATTATCAGAACAAAGGACAAATTCTGAAGCTCTATGACAGGTGTCTGGGGCTTGCAATGGAATCATCTGGGCTCCCACGGGCTTGGGCAGCACTGGCCACCTACCTGAAGCATACACAGCCTTTCTCTTGGGCCATTTTCCTCAATAGATATCTCTTTGTTTTTGGTATCTCCAACATCCTAGGGTCTCTAGTGACACTTAGGACATCACACTTTGATGTGTGATGGTCCCTCTTGGGACCTTCTTTTAGAAAATGAAATCCTGCTATACATTGCTTCAGTGTCCTTTCAGATTCTTGGAATGATTCTTGGTGACCCTCCACTACTTCCTCTATCATGCCAGTACCAGGAGTACATGGACATAAACATTAAGTTCTACTGCCAGGGTCACCTCTTAAACCAAAGCTGAGGCTTCTGTGTTCTTTCCATGCTCGTCTTGAAAAAATACATACGTAGGTATTTGTTTTTCAGCAGGGACTCCCTTCAGAGATATTCTTAGTTCAAGCTCTCTCTTTCCCTGTAAACTTGTACTTTTCTTGCAGAAGAAAGAGCCATCAGCATGTGCAGTTCTGTGCTCTGGGCACCTTGTCTATTGCCCCAATGCAAACTAGGTTTCTCATTAGTAATCTTTTTAACAAAATATAGCTCTGTTCTCAAAATCAGCTTTGTCTACAACTTTAAACTCCATATGTGGGGCTAGATATATGGCTGCATGGCTAAAGCGACCTACTGTTCTTGTAGGTGTCCTAAAGTTTGATTCCCAGCACCCACTTCAGGCAGTAGTTAGATTCTGCAGATACCTAAACATATAGAAACAGACACACACAGAGACACACACACACAAATATACACACACCACTTAAAAAGAAAGCAAAAAAATTTAAGCCTCTTTTTTCCCTTCAAAGAGCACATTTTTCATATCTTTTTATTCAGTCTATAGAGTCCTTTCACCACAAGCCTATAAAAGAGCAGTAACCCCAGACTGGATGTTAGCCATCCTGTCTTGAGATTTCCTCCATGAAACAAATCCGTCCATTAGTTTTTAATTCATCTTCTTCGAGTTTGGGGGCATGGAAAAAATTAAACCAGATTCTTTACTAGACTATAACATGAATGGCTTCTAGCCCGGTTCCCAAGGAAGCCTGTGCTATTTTCTGAAACTTCACAAGGTAGGCTCCAGAGTTTACATTTCTCTCTGGATTTTGGTCTTCTGAACTCCAGTCAGAATGGCCCATTTAGTGTTGTTTGCAACATTCTAGGCTTTTCTAGCTTGGAATTCCAAAGTCTTCCACATTCTTCCACAGAACCTGTTCCAAAGCTCTGTGAGCGATATGGTCAGGTTTATGACACTAACAGCCATACTCCTCAATACCAGTTTTCTGCACTTTTTCTCATTGTTTTGACCTAGCAAAACACGATTTGAGAGAGGAATGGTTTATTTGGATTTACCGTTTGAAGGTCTACAGTCCATTAAGGAGGTGTGAAGGCATGACAAGGAGAGAAGGAGACAGCTCGTCACACTGTATGCAGTCAGAAAGAGGTGAGTGTTAACGCTTGGCTTGCTTTCTCATTTTTGTTCAGTATGGGATCCATTCCATGGACTGATACTGACTACAGCTAGAATTGGTCTTCCCACCTCAATTAGGACAATCGAGATCTCCCTTGTAGGCAACTTAGAGGTTGGCTTACTCAATGTTTCTATTCCTGTTAGGTTAACAGAATTAACCATCACATAACACAGAAACTGAAAAGAGATTTCTCCAAAGAAGAACGACTAACACTTATCTGGAGGTGGGGTCATTTTCAGCAATCAATAGAGAAATTAAAATTAAAATCATGATATGTCACCTCATACCTGTTGGAAAGCCCTGAAGATAAGTATTGGCAAGGGTATGAAGAACAGTGAATATTTGTGGGTATGGAGAACTCTTGAATATTTGTGGGAATGCAGTAGTCTACTTCACTCATTATGGAGAGCATGCACAGTGTTTCCACACAAAAACAAAAGCAAACAAAAAGTGCAGTAAAAACAGAAGCTGAAAGATAGCTCACTGGGTAACAGTGAATGTTTATTGAAAAATGCTAAGGACAAGAATTCAGATGTCCACAGGAAGTCAGATGTCTGCACACACCTATAAGAGACCCAACACTGTCTGCTGGCCTTCTTGTGAGCACATGTGTTTACATATGCTCATGTATTCAAACACACACATGAATAAAATAGATTCTAACCTGTCTGTGGTGAACACACCTTTAAACTCAGCACTCAGGAATCAGAGGAAGGTGGATCTCTGACTTCAAGGCCAGCTTGGTCTACAGCGTTCCAAACAGCCAGGGCTTGAATCTAGTCTGTCTCAAACAAACAAACAAACAAACAAACAAACAGCTAAAAGTAGTACTAATATCAAATACCTATTAAATTTTTATATATTGTCAAATGTTGCATATTTATTAATTTAAAAAATGTGTTTGCAACCCAAGAAGCACATGTTTTGTTTTGTTTTTTATGAAGCAAAGAAAATATACTTACAGAAGAGAAAAAGAAATAAAATTGACATTTCTACAAAATTATGGCAAGTGAACTCACTTTTAAGAACAAAATTAAAACATAATGCAATGTTTTTTTTCAGGTTTCACATTATACTGTATCCTCACCCCCAAGCCTGTTTGACCGAGTTTGGTTTCTGTTGCTATAGTAAACACCTGACCAAAAGCATTTCAGAAGGTGTCATAGTTAGCTTTAGTTATCACCTTGACACAGTTAAAAAGACAGAACTTTTGTTGAGGAAATGTCTCTATCAGCCTGGCCTATGGCCAGCCATGTCTGTGGGGCATCTTCCTGATAGGTGATTATTGATGGAGGGTCTAGGGCACTTCAAGCAGTGCCATCTCTATGCAACTGGGCCTGGACTACAAGAGAAACCTAACAGAGCATGCATCCAGTACTGAGCCAGTAAGCAGTGTGCCTCCATAGTCTCTTCAATTCCTGTCTCTTGGTTCCTACCTTAGTCTCCCTTGGTCATGAACTGTAAGCTGTAAGATGAAATAAACCCTTTTTCTCCCATGTTAGTTTCTAGTCATAGTTTTTGTCACAGCAACAGAAAGCAAAGAACACAAAAAAAGAACTATTTCATCTTACACGTCAATGTCTAATACAGGGAACACAGGACAGTTGGTCAAGGCAAGAGCTTGGAGCACAAACCATGGAGGAACAGTGCTTACAGGCTTTGTAAGACCTGGGGTCTCACAGCTCAGGAGTTCAAGATCATACCCTTCCCAGGAACTTTCATAGACCACAACTTGATACAAAAACAAGAGGCTTATTCCAATCGTGACAGGGTCGCCCCTCCAAAGGCAGGAGACGACCCCGAGCATGCAAAGCACAGGGTTTTTATACTTAAAAATCTGGCCACTTTTGCTCTGTACATTGATTGGTCAGCAAGAATAGCATGAAGATAGTTTACAGCTGGTTGTTTGCAATTTTTGGCCATTTGTGAGTTTTCTCAAAACAGTTCACCCTGCCCTTATTTTTTAAAAACTATCTCGGAGCAGTTCATCCTGCCCTTCAAGAGCTATCTGCCTCTGGCTTCAATTCAAAGATGGGAATAGTCACAGCTGTTTTTCTTTTACAGTTGTTTTTCTCATTCTCGGGTGGTCCCTCATCTTCATCGGCTCATGCTCATCCAGTTATTTTGTACAATCCAAGACCACCTCCCCTGCACACAGGGATAAGCCCCATGTGTCAATTAGCAACAAGAAAATACCCCCACGGACTTGTCCATAGATAAATCTGATGGGAGCAATTCATCTGAAGTACCACCTCCTACAGTAACTGTAGTTCAAGTCAGATGGACAATAAAAAATAACCAGCACACTCTGTCAGTGGAGACAAAGATATAGCAGCTAACAGTGGTCAGGGGTTTGCCTATATCTAATACTGTGTTTCAAGTTTATATTTTTCGGACCAGTCTTCCCACATACAAGTCCCTTATAAGTACCAAGCTCAAAATACACCTAGTAAGATGCTTGCTGTAGTGAATTAATAATGCAATTGGAAGAGCCCAAGTGCTCATCTATATCTAGATCAATATGTGATAGATGAAGAAATTTAAAATCATGTTACCTACATTTAAGTCAAAGAAGGCCATAAATGTACTAACCACAGTCATTGGGTCATAGAATAAAATATGCAAATATCTTGTTACTTTATTAGCCTAATGACAAGACATCATCTCTAATCACCAGAACATTTCAAATTGCTATAGAGGAACATCAGAGCTGGAGATCTGGGCTGGGTAAGAATTAAAAACAATATGTTCTCATTTGGGGGATTGTTTTGTTTGGGGCAGAGGGGAGGATTGTTTGGTTTTTGTTTGTTTTCCAAGACAGGGTTTCTATGTGTAGACTTGGCTATCCTGGACTTGATTTATAGGCCATGATTGGCCTCAATCATAGAGATCTGCCTGCTTCTGCTTCCCTGAGTGCTGGGATTAAAGGCGTATACCACCACACCCGGCTCTGTTTTCATTATTTATCAAGAATTTTCTAACCTTGTGTGGATAATTAATTTGAGAGGAACTGTATAAGTATATGCTTTTGGCCACTGATCTGGGATGCCAGGTTAGCCTTATTCTTTCCCAGAAAATCTTGGTAGATGGATCTTCCATTCTTCACTCCACTTTGATCTGCATGGTCTACAGAAGACAATACAAATAAGCAAGGGGCAGTACCAGTGACTAAACTTAAGCACATGTCTGACCAAACTTGGTATCAGTGTATGCTGTCAGTACATGGATTTCAGAAATGAATCATTTTTCTTTGTCACTTTAGTGATCAAATTTGATAAATTGTTAAAAATCCATCCTTTATTATCAAATGACCCACCACCACCACAGTGAAAATTTCACAAGAAGGTTTTAGGGCAACTTTGACCTAATTTACTGGACTCTTGTTCCTGATACATGCTACCCTGCCTGCCTAATTCATTCATTTTCCCTTATCTCTCAACACACAGAAACTTAAAAATTTCCACACCTTAATCAGAAGGAAAATATTTTGCCAAATAAATCACTGTGGATGGAAATTGGAGTGCCTCCATGAGAAAGAGTGTAGCCAGCTTCAGAGGTGCCATACGCACAATAATTGCCCTGTGAAGAGGCCGCTGAAGGACAGTAGTTCCTCACTAATGGTGAGTAAATGGTCTTTAGCAGCTAAGGCAGGAACGTGATTATCACAAGGGGAGTCTCTGGGCATGCTCCATAAAAGAGACCATTTGTGGCTATTTGGAAAGATGTGCACCTAGGTTTGGACTGGCTTCAGAAAGAGGACCACACCATCACTTCTGAACTTTCCTATATGTCCCTAACCTCATCACATGTGAAGCCAAAAGGATCACTCCCTGGTGGTCTCTCAGTCATGGGGCAGCAGGCATGGATGAGTCTCTCCCAAGAAGAGACCTTTACTTCAGGGGCCTCTGAGTCTTGTCTCAGAAAACTGTTGTAGGAAGAATGGGGCCCTGAAGGGAGGGGCTATGTCCCTGGCAGTTTCAAGCTAAGATCGAGAAAGAAATTAAAAATTCATGAACCAAATCATTGCTTTGTAACTGACCTTATGATTCCAGCTTTGGACCAAGTGAAGGAGATGGAGGGAGAGGAATGCTAATGGGAAGCAATTATTGCTCAGTGTGGATAGGTGTGTATTTCTGGCTATAGGGCCACTGGGGGTGACAGTCCTTGGCTGATGGATTAGCCAGGGTCTGCCATTAAGCCATTCTGTGTTGAGAGGCTTCCTTTCGGACATCAGTCATGCACTTCATTTGAAAGAAAGTCTTGGTGGACAGGAGACAGGTGTGTGATTTATTGACTCCTTGTGCAAAGGTGAGTCTAGACTTCCAGCTCATTTCACCTTCTGTCTGTGCTCAGAGCACTTCATAAAATGTGAATCTAGAGGCAGGGAACAGAAGACACCAGGGCAGGCAGATTCTAGCATTTCATATAACTGCTGAACACTCCTACTCTCCACCCACTGACTTTCCACAACAACAAGAAGGCCGCTGCAAGATATTGAAGAGCCAGACATAACTGTTCCCACTTATAATACCAACAAATGGGAAGCTGGGGTAGGAGATTGTCATGAGTTTTTGGACAGCCTAGACTACAGAGTCTCAAAAACAAAAACAAAAGATAAACTGAAGGAAAAATACACAAACAAGGACATTTAAAATGTTTTCCTCAAAGAAGCAGAAAGGAAATTAGAGAGATGGCTCAGCTGTTAAGAACATATATTGCTCTTCCAAAGAACCTGAGTTTAATTCCCAGCACCCTCATCAGAGGCTCTCAACTGCCTGTAACTTCAGCTCCAAGAGACCCAAAACTCTGGCTTCTGTGGACACACACACACACGCACAGAGAGAGAGAGGGATGGCATACACAGACACATGATTAAACATATATTTAAAAAAGAAACAAAAACCGTAGAAAAGCCATTCATCCCCTGTACCATGGTGCATATAACCACAGGTTCTGTGGACAGAGAGTTAGAGAATTGGGGCCAAATGCTTTGAAAAGGTGAATGAATATGGTATTTCATGAGACTTATATTATAGTAAAGTACAGTCTTGTGTATTTCCCCAGTGCATGCTGCTGGAGCCCGCCGGCAGAGTCAAACAGTTCTTTAGTGGGAGTGAGAAGTGAAAGAAAGAAAATAAAAAAAAAAAAGACACTACACATGGGATCTGTTCGAGAGGGCTTCTAGTAGAACACTAGGCACTCAGTTTATTCCACAGTCTCTTTTTATAGTCAGAGCAAAGCACTTTGATAAAACAAAGTTCATTCAGAAGTCAAACTTGTTTACTTTGACCACCTGTCTGTGTGATCCTCACACAAACAAAAGGATGTGAACTTGGCAACACATCCTGTCTATCCCTGTCTCTAGGTGAAGGCCAGGGTGAAAACATGTTTTTCACTGAGAGCTCAATAATAAAGCATCCTAACAAACAAGTGGCTTTCCACAGCATGTCAATCACTACTATCTACTCTGTTTACAGAAACTACATTCTTGTCTTCCTAGGATAGGTTCAGAAGTTGAATCTCAGCCAGTGGGTCCCTGCCTTTCTCCTCCTAATAAGATGATAATCGAAACAAATTATTTTCAGCCCACTGAAACTGGTATGCCTATTTTTGCTGCCATAACAAGCACAGAAGTAGGCATGTCCATGACCCTCGAGTCACTTTCTCCTCCCAGAGCCATGCACACCTTTTTCTGTGTTTCCACCATACTGGTGTGTCCCTCTGGTTTAGCTCCAGCAGCCTCTGCCTTTTGATTTAATGATGGATATCCTAGTTTTCCCACGGGGATCTGTGTCATGAGAAGCTATTCAACTATGCCTGTTCCTGTTTGGGTCGAGGTGTACCTGTGTACAGGTACACGCACACACCCATTCAAGGAAGATAATGCAGTAAATTCTTGGTAAATGAATACATAAATAAGTAAATATTTGCCTTAGTTTCTGATATTCTTTACTGTGTTTTAGTTGGTTTTTACATCACTGTGACCCCAAGTAATGGAAATAAACGAGTTCAATGAAGAAACATTTACTATGGCTCATGTGAAAGGGTTAGACTAACTTTGTAACCTGTATGTCTTCTAAAGCCTATAGTTTTGAGTTTTAGGTCCAGGTTAAGCTAAAGCCTCTTAGTACCTTTCCAGAGAACAGAGAAATGTGACCCTATCTATGAGGACAGATAGAAAAAAAGGCAAGCAAGCAATGACCTTCACTCAGCAAAAAGAAGGACCAGACCCCCCTGTCTTTGAGATAGTGTTTCTTAGCAACCAACCCAGACTTCTTCTGAGTAGCTCCTGACCTCCAGCCAAAAGTCTGCAGCCCCTAATCTTCAAGGATGAGCTAACCACCCCCACCTTCAATTGCAGCTGCATCCACACTTGGCAGGACTGGCCAAGCTTGAGCACCTAAGACTAACCAATTATCTTACTTTATAGCTTCCTCATCCAATCCTAAATTGCCAAAACTGCAACTTCAAATTTCCCGCAATTTTTCTCTTAAAAACCTAAAGGCCTTTGTCTCCCGGTGCCACTCTTTGCTGACAGGCAGGGGTGACCCCATTGCACAATGGTTAATAAACCTCTTGCTTTTGCAATGAGTCCGTGGTCTGTGGGAGTTTCTGGGAAGGGCACAATCTTGAACTCCTGAGCTGTGAGACCCCAGGTTTTACACATGATTTCAAAGGGAACAATCTGAAGTTTCCTGCCCATGCACTTGAGCAGAAATCTTTGCATCAGGAACACACCACAGAGAACTAAACATCCCCAAGAATGCTTCTTCCTGTGAGCTACTTCCTCCAGCTGACTCCATCTCTTAAAGGTTCAACAAACTACCCAGATGGAGCCATCAACTGAAAATCAAGCAAATAACACATGGGCCAGTGGGACATTTCACATTCAAACCATAATACCCTCACTAAAACTTGAAATGTGATCCTGAGAATGGCATTTGTTAAACAAATACTGCCTACTTAACACTGGGTGAGTAATTTACAGGTATATTTTTCATTAGAAGGTATAAATGTTTTCATTCTGATATCACATGTGATACCACATCACACTGTGGTTAGTGTGAAGCCCAATGGAAGTGTGGTCCAAATGAAAATAGCTGTATCAGCCTGTGGATAAAAATAAATGATCTTGTCATACTTAAGTTGAACACTTGTTTGAAAGAAAAGAACACTTCCAGAAACATAGGCATCTCAATGTCATCTCCAAATACATCTAGAGATAGGCTCATGAACCACAAATGTGGTCCAGCTATGTCACAATAGCAGTGGCTGTATCTCTACCTGCCTGTGGCCAGGAGCCCTCACCACTGGCTGTGAAAATATATGTTCCCCAACCCCCGACATGGTGAGAGTTATATGAGATGAAGGGATGCTGCTTCCATCCCATGCTACTCTTCATAATAGATGAACTCCAGGAATGTGATTTGAAAGCTCAGCTTATAAAAACCATAGTCTGGCTTCTGGTCCATCCCTCATAGCCGTGGGCTACACAGCTAGGGCTACAATCTAGGGATGGTCTTAGAAGGTTCTCTTCATTTATCCCTGTCTTCCAGCCTCCCAGTTATGAAATGAAATCCCCCAAGTATTTAACTCATGCATAGTAGATAGCAGGGATGAGAGGCAGGGATAAGTGGGCGTTCCTTGCTTCCTAACTGCTGGCTGTATAAGCAACAAGCTTGGGAAGCAAGCATCTGTACATGCTCATTTGTATTTGTCAAGCTCTGGAGTATGAGCTTTGCATTTGTTATGCAAACTCTGCCTCAGCTGTATGAAGGCACCAGTTGATGTCTCCCATTTCCAGATCAGGGAACTAACTGTCAGCAAAGGGTTAAATAATTTAACTTAGGTCTCAAACCATTGTCAGGGTTGGAGTCTAATCTATTCTGAAGTCTTGCTCCAAAGCTGTGCTTTGAAAAATACAATATGCTACTTTTCATCTTAGCCTTTTTCCTCATAATTAAGCTACCAGTTTCTTCCATGCTTGGCTATCTACCGATCTCTGGTTCATTGGCTTCCCCCTGTTCTGAGTTAAATGAAAATTTTGAAGTCATCTTAAATTGCTCAGGGAAGTCACCTTTCCAAGAAGCCTATATAGTCCTTAGGGAACTCTCTGTCTCCTTCCTTTAGGCAGGAAATACACATGAAATAAGACTTTTAATTAGCCCCCACTATTAGCACCTACATCCTGTAATAATTATTTTTGGCGATGTCATCTTCAGTCCCCTGGGTAGAGTAGACATTATGAACTATTAGAAGCTGTTCTGAAAGCTGGCCTTCTGTCTGATTCATATTAGGCCAATTACTTTTACTAAAATTAAAATTTGTCAAGGATACTTTGATGAAGAGTCTTGGCAGCTCAAAAGAGCCCTTAATGAGCTTCAAGGCACTCTTTGGCATGAGCACAGTGGTTTCATATCAAGGGGAAGGCTTGGTTGTTAGCAGAAGAACCTGAGATTAAAGGAGTACACTTCCTTGCTTCCATGGATACTCTCAGTGGAATTGACTATTAGTAAGTCTTTACTTGTTTTATATTAACAGGAGTGGGTTTGAATGTCCGACAAAGACCAAACTAGAAAAAATAGACCCCGTGGCCACTGATATTCCAAGGGGATATTTGGTGTAATGAATAGTTACCTACGCCTCCCCTTGTCCTTTATAGAACTCTGCTTTGCTAGAAGTAGCAATGTGATGGCTAAAAGGAATCCTTTCCCATTCTTAACCAAAGGAAGTGAGCTTTGTGTTTCTGGCAAGTTTTCCTTTTCTTGAAAAAAAAAAAAAAAAGACTATCTGGCTACTGTTTTCTCTCCTCTTCTTTTATGCTGTTTACAATGAACATGCAATTGCCAGAAGTGAAGTTTTCCTCTTGTAACATGGGGCTAGAAAAAGACGGAATACAGCCTGCTCTGAATAGAACAGGATCCAGAAAACATGCTCAATTCCTTGAAGGCTTCTGGTGAGCAGTCTCACAATTGCTGCCCTGCTCATCCCTACATAAAAATGTTACCATTCCATTTTATATTGCTTGCTGTTCAGAGTGTTACCAACTGGTACAACTAGGGAGACTACCAGATCAGAATATATAATGACCTCATCTGGGTGGGACAAATAAGACAGTGCAGTTTATAGCTCAATCAGAATATAGTGCAGGGATCTGCGTGAGTGTGGAAGGCAAGGATGCAATTCTGAGGCTCTGTCCCTGTTGTGAGATTTACTCACTTGCCCATCTTCATGTGTAGAATGACTATTATGCTTTCATATTAGACAATGGATGTGTATTAATTATAAATATGGCATAGTTACATAGTTATTTACAAACATGCCCATCTATAGATTTCATATTTCTAAGATGTCCAGTTTCCCACTTCTGGGCATCTGGGACACATAAGCTTTTCTACCCCAATCCCTGCGAGTGTTCTTTTCCCAGTGTGAAAATCACCTGGGACTTGTGCACAACATCACGATAGACACACCAGTGGAACATTTCAGAGTAGAATAATATCATAAGTCTGCCTACCAAGGTCATGGGGCAATAAGGCATCAAAGGCTCCAGTTTTCACCATATGTCACAGGGTTTCTTCTTCACTTTGCATGGCTGACCTTGATATAATAAGTGTGCTTCTGAAAATCTTCGTTAAATTGACTCTCTGCAAATGCTAAAGGGGTTCATTATGTCTAATATTTTAAAATTTAAATTTTATTATTATTATTTATGTGTGTCTGAGAGAGAGAAAGAGACTACAAATATGCCATGCTATAGCAAGGATGTGGAAATCAGAGAGAATGACTTTCTGGATTTTGTTCTTTCCTCACACCATGTGAGTTCTAGTGATCAAACTGAATTCATCAAGTTTGCACAGTGTGCTGGCTAGTTTTTATGTCAACTTGACACAAGCTAGGGTCACCTGGGAAGGAGAAATCTCAATTGAGAAAATGTCTCTATATGATTTTCCTATAGGCAAGTCTGTAGTACACTTTCTTGACTGATGATTGAAGCAAAAAGGTCCAGCTTGTGGAGAGCTGTGCTACCCCTAGTCAAGTGGATAGTATAAGAAAGCTGCCTGAGCAAGACATGGAAAGCAAGTAAGGAGTCAACAGTCCGCCATGGCCTTTGCATCATTTCCTGCCTTCAGATTTCTGTTTTGAGTTCCTACCTTGGATGATGGACTACAAACTGTAAGATAAAATAAAACCCTACCTCCCCAAGTTGTTTTGGCTATAGGGTTTGATCTCAGCGACATAAATTCTAAGACACACAGCAGGCACCTTTCCCTGCTGAGTCTTCTTATCGGCCCCAATATTTTATTCATTTGTTATTTTTGAAACAAGATCCTGTTCTATTTAGCCCTGGGATGGCTTTGAACTCAGTATGTAAACCAGACTAGCCTTGAACTGACAGATCTTCCCTGCCCCTGCCTCTCAAGTTCTGGGGTAAGTCAGGTGCTACCCCTTTCTGGATCACTGTTTCAATGCTGAGTTTAAACTTTTCTGTAAAATGGCTCTTTTCTCCCTTAATCTGCCTTTTGTTTGAAGCTACATTACTCGGCATCAAATTTCCATGCTTTAAAATTTTAAAACCTTGACATTGAAACAATGTGCAAAGTTCATCTGTGCTAACAAAGTCAAGGTCAAGGCTATGCTCCCTTGAGCTCACTCTACTTGAAGTTTTTTGCAAGCCACTGGTAAAAATTCACCTTTACAGGCATTTCAGATTTAAAAAAGAGAGAGAGAGAGAAAGGAAAGGGGAAAAAAAATGTACCTGTTAGGTACATTTGCATTTACTTGATCTCATGCAAACAAGGCAAGTGTTTCACCACTGAGCCACAGCCACAGCCCTACCTGGTACTCTTTTCACACTGACATCCAGTCTTCTAGGAAGTGCCATTGATCCTTCTTCCAAAATACATACTGTGTTTGATGCTTCTGAGCACCACCTTAATGTATACCACCATCCTCTTTTGCCTCAGTTACTACAAGAGGCTCCTCACTAAGCTCTCTACTCCTGCCTCACCTCCCTATGGACATTCATAAAGCAAGTTGAGAGATGTTTTTCCTACACAAGGACAAAGGCTATCGCCTCCCTTGAAGTGAACTCCAAAATCCTTTAGTGGCCAAAAAAGCCCTGCATGATCTGGTCATCCCTGCTGTCTGCCTGACTGCCCTCTTTATGGTTGGCTCAGCCACATTAGCCACCTCACTGTTCCCTGAAACTTTTACACAAGCAATAACCTCTGTCTAGAATGTTCCTCCCAAAGTGTGTTGGCTAACCAGCTTCTTTTTTCCTGTCTCCCACCTCCAGTTTGTGGTGCTGTTCCAAGAAGTAACAAACTTTGGAAGAACTCTGCTTCTTATCTTGCCTTGACAGCCTCCCACTTCTTTCTTACACATTTTTTCTGCCATACCCTTCTGCCTCATCATAGTCCCAAAGAAATAAAGCCAGACATTTTAGTGGAACCACATGGTGACACATAACCACCTGTAATTCCAATTCCAGGAAATCAGATGCCTTCATCTGGCCTTCCCAAGAACAAGAAGGCACACACATGATGCACATACAGACATGGAGAAAAACACTCAAACTAATATATATATATATATATATATATATATATATATATATA
>NW_026596158.1:8582792-8587079 GCF_907164565.1 Psammomys obesus
TGGAATGGGTATGAGAAAGGAGGAAGGGGAGGATGTGGAGTTCTAAGAGTCATCACTTAAAAGGCCTCAGTTGGCTCCCCCTCATGTCTGTCCTCTCTCTAAGGCTCAGCTTTCTCTGTTCTCCAGATTCAGAGAAACTTGCCCTGAGAATCTTTGCACCTAATGAAATCTGGCCACCAGCAAACCTTTAGCTTCAATGCCCCAATTCACAGAGATGTGCCTTTATTGGCCCAGCTTAGGGTTGTGCTCATCTCTGAACCAACCACCAAGTCAGGAGGCAGGAACACACAGAGAAACTGTGCAGTCAGGAGAAAGAGAAAAAAGCCCAAGACGTGTAAAGTAGTTCCTAGAAAGAATGAAGAGATACATAAACAAACCAAAAATGTCTTGTGCTGAGAGCTGTCCTCAACCCAGTCTATATAAGAGCGCAACTGTAAAAAGCAGACACATGAACAAGATGCCCCTGGGAAGGTCATACAGCAAGAGAATCAAGAGACCATGTGCCCAGCGCAGGCCCTGTGTCTACAAGTCAGTGTTTCTTCTGCCTTCTCAGCCTATCCCAGAGGGCACAGCCTCCTACCTCCATCTGTTCTCAGGAAGAAAGGATTCTCTGGTCAATAGACTGTGTGCTGTCCTTACACAGAGGACCAAAGGTACCAGCGAGTTGACGAGTAAGAGTGACAAGTGCTCACCCTTATAGGGAACAGTTCTTAGATGTCCTCAAAAAGGCCAGTGGGGTCAAACCTACTCATGAACCTACCCATTCCTGCTCTTTGTGTTTTCTCTCATTTCAATCTCATCCACGTCCATTAGCATCATTCTTTTGGGATCTGATTTCTTGAAGGACAGGAAAGAGAATGTGAGAAAAATGTCAAGGACTCTTTTAAAAGACTAGAAAATGTTCACTAACACAGCAGAAGATACCAGAGGACGAAGATTTCTGTTTTCCACGGAATGCCTGAGCCCGCAGACCTGGTCCTGAAGCACATTAGTATCTCAGCAGCTAATAAGCCTGGCCATCCATCTTCTCCTCAGCAGCACTAAAGCAGACAGCCTGAAAGGAGCCTTTTAATTATTCTCCATCTCGGTTGATAGATCAAACGGGCAAACTAGTGCCCACTCCCTGCCCATTATAACTGCCACTGCTATACTCCTACTGGAAATTCCTGGCCCATATCCAGGGCTTTGTTTGGCAAACAGTAGAAATAACAACACAAATTTTCTCTAGGAAACAGAAAGATTCTCCACTAAGCTACTTTTATTTCCTAGGCAGACAGCCCCTTTATAATCTCTAGTGGATTAGAAATTAACTGGGGACTTGAAAATATTATTTTACTCTGTATGTGATTACCGTAAACCATTGGGTTGTCTCAAAGAATGACAACTGTTTCCTGACTCAGGGTAGGAGAATTGTATTTTATTTTATTTCATTTTTGCATTGTCTCTGAAACAGCCTTTGGCAATTTACTGTTAAAATGCATCATCAAATTTTCAAAGCAAACATTCTTCTTACAAATGAGGGGTACACAGGAAAGCAACAACTGGAGAAGTTTTCAAGGCACAGTCTCCCCCAACACAAGCTCCAAATTCTCCCAGAGGACCAAAGATCAGCTATGGGGACTGAGAATCATTCCACAATAACACAGAAGAATAATTTTCACCCTTTTTTCTGAAGAAACATAAGAGACGATGGTAAGAAAAGTGCTTTGAGGAAGACTAGAGGAAAGTCATTGTATTCCATTCAAAGTACACACAAGTTAGAATTTCACCCTCAAGGATCTTGGAGGATGATATTTATTGTGACATGGGGCCTCATTTTAAGCCATAATGGCCTCCAGTTGGAGATCTTTCTGGTTCAGCCGGGAGTTATAGTCATGTGTCACTATGCTAAACTCCACTGTGTGTGTGTATGTGTGTGTATGATATATTCTGTGTATATATTGTGTGTTTGTGTGTGTGGTGTATGTAGAGTATGGAATACTATGTGTGTTTGTGTGTGTATTTGTGTATGTGTATTTATGTATATGTAGTGTTATGTATAATGTAGATAGTATGTATGTGTATGTACATTTGTGTATTCTTCTTCACCTATGTATTTGCATATGTGTGAAGGCCAGAGGTTGATATCAGATGCCCTCCTCAAAGGCTGTCCACATTCTGAATTGAGGGACAATCTTTCAGTTAAACCCAAGTGCTCACTTATTTGGCTACTCTATCAAGCCAGCTTGCTCTGTGGATTTTCTGTCTCTGCCTCTGGAGCATTAGGATTACAGGTGTTCAGTACACCTGCCTAGGTGGGTGCTAGGGGTCCTAACTCTGGTCCTCACACTTGTGTTGCAAGCACTTGGCCTGCCGAGCAATCTACCTAGTCCCTCTTCTTGAATTTTAAGTTAAATGTTCAGTCTCTCTCTCTCTCTCCCTCCCTCCCTGCCACCTTACGTCTCTCCCTCCCTCCCTCTTTCCTTTCTTTTTGTCTTTATTTCTGCCACTGGTGTTTCTGGTCTCTCTGCCTTATGACATTCATTAAATTGACTGAGCCTCTAAGCTTACAACAAAATATGCAGACAAATCCTGCCAAAGTTTGGAAAATTAGAATTCACATATATCATTGAGACAGAATACACAACCAATAATGACACAACTTGTTATGTGCAGGAAGTGCTTCTGATAAGGGAGAGGTGACAGCCATATTCCAATACTGTAACCTGAAAAACCTTAGGCAAGCCTTTCGCCCCTACAGGGTATTATAAGCTGATCACTACTTCACTGGATGAGGTCTTACTGGACAAGGCTATTCTACAATTTCTTTCAGGGAAGGAAAGATTGTTCAGTAGGTAAAAAGAAAACAAAAACTTGAAACATGCTACAGCATGGATGAACCTTGAAGACATTACGCCAAGTCAAGTAAGTCAGATGCAAAAACATTGAATGTTACTTGATTATGCTTTTGAGAGATACATAAATCAGTTGGCTAAGTAGACATTGCAAGCATAATGGTGGTTGCCCAGTGTGAGGGGAAAGACAGGTTATTCATTGCTTGATGGATACAGACTCATACTTGGAGATGAGGTTCTTGAAGTGGATCCTTCCTGTCTGTACTTAGTGCCCATATCTGTACAATTTTGGTGGGAAGTAAGTGATTCGGTTAAATTTGTGCTATAAGTAATAATTCTGTTACCTCCACTATAATTTTCAAAAAGCCCAAAGATAACCACTGAGAATCCTCTGCTCCTCTCAATTAAATTTTGTTTACTTTTCTTTTTTCTTTTGTTTTTTTCTTTCCCTCTCTTTCTTCTTTTTTTTCCTCCTCCTCTCCCTTATTCCCTGCTGCTCTTTCTTAATACAGAATATTGCCATGTAGCCAAAGTCACCCATCAATTCACAATCTGGCCACTGCTCCTGAGCACAGGTTTTACAGGCTTGCACCACCACACCTGGTCAATCAAGTTTCTGAATTGATCGTTACCCACTTAGACTAGAGCAGAGTTTTTATCATTATCATCATCATTGTCGTTATTATTATTGTTTTAATTATGTGTGTGTGCAGATGACCAGGGAAGCCAAAGGCGTTGGATCTCCTAGAACTAAAGTTACAGGTAGTTGTGAGCCACCCAGCAAGGATGTCAGGAACTGAACTTGGGACCCTGGAAAGAGGTGAAAGTACTCCCAACTGCTTCATCCTCTCAATCAAAATATCTGTGATGATTTCAATGGCCCCTTACTGAGCATGTTACTGCATGACATCTATGGAGATGGGAACACACATCTCTTCACCTCAGAGAGGACACATAACAAGCCAAAGAAATTATTTTATCAAAGAAGTCTAGCTTAGTGAATTATAGGGTTTGCTGAGGTTACTTACGAGAGCATCAGTGACTGGAGGGTGTCTGCAACGTTAGAAGTCCGCCACAGTATGAACAATGGCTTTAAAAAAAAACCTGCATCTCTGGGGCTTCCTACAGAGCTTTCAGGCAGCTTGATCGACCAAGTGAGACACCTACCCAGCCACTGTTACTGCTGATGTAATCATGGGCGAGGTCTATGGCACATGTTACCTTTGAGAGCTAAACAGACTTCTGTGGTTTATGCTACAGTCTGAATCCATGCCAGTAGGCCTTATTGATGTAAGTGGCCTGCACTGATACCCAAGGCCATAGTAATGTCTCAAAAGAAGACAGTTGGGAAACCCAAGACTGTTTGGGCAACAGAAGTTGGATATGAAGAGTTTTAAATAAAAAATAATAAATAAATAAATAAATAAATAAATAAATAAATAAATAAATAAAT
>NW_026596158.1:8587089-8616872 GCF_907164565.1 Psammomys obesus
AATAAATAAATAAATAAATAAATAAATAAATAAATAAATAAATAAATAAGAAAGAATGAAGTTGGATGAAGTGAATATGAGAGAAGTTGGAGGGCAGGGGGATGAACATGATCAAAATATTCTGTATGAAATTCCCAAGGAATTAATAAAGATATTATTTAAAGAAAGAAGAAATGTTTTGATGATCCCAAAGTAGTTAATAATGATTTAAACATGCCACTTTAAAATATCTCGAAAGGAAGAAAGAAAAAGGCTAGAACCTCTTTCTTTAATTAACTGACACTGTTGAATAGAGTTGGGTAAATCTATTCTGTCATTTGTTTTTTTGTAAGCAAAGTTTTGTACGAGGGCAAACAAAAGGGTAAAGGGCTGGGACTCTAGCTGTGCCTCAGGGGTAGAGTGCTTGCCTGCTGCACAAAGCTCTGGTTCAGTCCCTAGTGCCACAAACATAAAGCACATCATAGATATACCACTAAACCACCTGGGTGTGTGCAAACATTCTGAGGCATAAAATAAAGGGCTCAGTATTCCTACTAGCCAGAGAGGTAGTCTGTAAACACATGTGGCTCTAGGAACTTGGAATAAGGCTAACACAACTGATAAACTGAGCATTTTGTTTTCCGTCTTTTGTTTTGTCTTCAGAAAGTCAAATTAATTTGTTTGACTGCAATGGCAGTGCACTGCAGAGTGGCAAAACTGCCTTAAACTTCCATTTAATTTTGATTAAATTTCAATAACCACATGTGGCTAGTGATAACTGTAAAGGCCATCACAGGAGTACTCAGGCTGGCTCAGTCTTCGTAGAATATCTTAGTGTAGGTCAAGGCCACTTTGGTCCAGAAATTCTCTCCACTAAACCAACTCCTTTGACACTGTTTAATGTCCATACTCCTTCACAAAAGCACCACAGTTTCCTTTGCTCATGTACTCTCCACAACAAAAGGTCCTAGTCAGGGAATGAGTGTATGACCCAAATGCCCAATCTGATTGTTCTTCCCAGGATTTTGGAATATTCAGAATCTAGAAGGACTCTAGTTGCCCCCTTTGGTGACATTAGGTGATAGGGTCTCTTGTTACATGGCAGTGACCATAATGTCCTATCTTTGGGCATCTGGAAACTCCCCAGTTCTGCTGATTTCCAAACTTGATTCTTCAGCCCACATCACATGGCCCCATGAATTTCATTGTGCAGTAATGAAGCAGACATTATTGCTTGCCAAGTGCTGTAATGGTCAACATTGCCAGATGTTCCACGCTGGTTCTCTCTATGTCAGTGTATCCAGCATGCACCATCAATCCCAGGGATTTCTTCACCATCATTTCAGTCTTCATCCTTCACAGCCTGTTCAACAGGAACTGACTAAACTCATGGTTATTTGGTATCAAGTATATCAAAGATAAATGGCTTTGCCTTCTTTCTGAAAAGTGGAGCCACCAACTTTGACTCTTAGTCTGCTTACCATCTGGTGTCCACAGGTAATCATGGAGATCCGGAGTCAGTCAGAGGAGGCTACAATGGGGACTTCCAGAGCTGATCAGCTAGCCCACAAAACAGCTTATCTGAGCCAAGAAACTGTGTGGAGGGCTAGAAGGTTCTCTCTAATGTTTCTTCATCTGCCTGTAATGCTCAGAGAATCAATATTTAATTCATATTCCTAGACACAATAAATCCCTTCCAAGAACTGCAGTAATCATGGGGGCTGGGTATTCCCCATGTGCCACTGAACTCATTTTATTAGTATGACATAATAGAGAAAGCGAGCAGCTTTGCTTCTGATGTTATGACACATGGAAGACAAGTGCTGATTACCAACAGCATAACCAAGAAATGGCCCTGTGGGGAGCACTTTCTAACATATTTACCTAATTAGCCCATTATCAAGTGTAATGTGATTTCTTGCCTTATCCTGCAATTAATTTGATCGGTGTCTTCAAGAAATGACAGAGATGGAGAGGGCAGAGGCAAACTGTATCCAGCTTCACAGGCTGACTTTGAGTTTAGCAGCTTGTTCAGGAAGCCCCCCAGAGCTTGGCATGGAGCTTGATCACTTTGGTTAACTGTGAGGAGAGGTTCCCCTAAGCTATTTCATATGCTCATGAAGATGACATCTAGCTCTTATCTCTGTGCTTTGTTCCAATGAGCTTTACTGAAAAGAACTTGGCCAATATGGTATAGAAAGTGACACTGGATGCAATCTCAGGTGTGTTTTCAAGAGAGAAAAGATCTTGTTAGCTTCAGCATTTAATAGCTTTGAGCCTCAGATACATCTTCAGTTGAGTAGCAGGAATATAATGTCCATTAACATCTTTACAAGTCCAGGAAACAGCAGATGAGGATCTGTTTATCACAGCAATTGCTAAGATTTACTAACCATGCCAAGCATTCCTGGATGACCATACCATATCATAATCAATACATCAAAATCTTTTCTTCATTCTAGTGCAGTGGCTCTCAACCTTCCTAATGTTGCAACCCATTAATATAGTTCCTCGTGTAATGGAAAAGGCAGCTCAAATGCTTCAGAAGCTTGGGAATGTTACAGATTTACAATCCCCCCCCCAACCTCACAAGGGTTCTAGAGGCAGCTCTCCAGTGCAGCATGAAAGTTGGGCAGGAAGTTGGAAGAAAGCAGCTCTCTGAATTATTACTCCTGCTGGGTTGGGTCTTCTAGTGATATGGCTGATAGTGAGTCACCCAAGTACTTGTATATCTGCCCTCTCCTCTGCTCCTTAAAGCAACCTTAGAAAAGTCACTGGTTTGGCAACTGACACTTGAGTTGTTTCTTTGGGCTGTAGTTGGTGCCTGAGCTATGTGAGTAGACTTTCACATCTTCCCAGGAAAAGGCACAAAACTGCTCTCAGCATTTGCTCCCTCCTCTTGCTATACAGATTAAGCAGATGCCGTGTCAAAGCCATGTAGAGCACGGGACACCCAGTGTTGTTCTTTGTCTTCTGGGTGTTGGGTTCTGGAAATTCAGGCAATCATCTGGTTTGTGGGTAAGACAAGGAAGTTCCTTTCACCTGGAAGACAGAAACTCAAGTTTTAGTACCACCATTTTTTTTTTTATTAGCTCCACAAAAGAAAACAAAAAATAAAAGACTGAGTCTTGACATTTTTTTGGACCTCTGCAAAGTGTTCAGTCATGAAGCTCACCTTTAGGCAAGGATATTTCCATGAAGGATAGTGTCGGGGAAAGTGTCTGGCCAGGGATGACAAAGTAGTGGCTACCAACTAAAGGTCACCCACAGAAACACTTCATTTGGCTGCACAAACTGAAAGTGCCTTTAGGTGGATCATGAGCTCCATCTGCCACGTTACAAAGAAGATTTGTCTGGCATCAGGAACCAGAATCTTCGTGGGGGCTGTTTGGCTAAGACTGGTCCAGCTATGGACTTTGATTCTCTGTTTTCACATTTTCCGTAATTGAACCTGAGACCTTCCTGGCTTACAGAATGCAGTAGGGAGTTACAGATAATCTATGCATTAATGAAACACAGGCTTTGTTCTTCCTGGAAAGGCTCTGGAGAAGGAAAGGAGTAATCTTATACTTACTTGTTAGGAATTCCAGTTGGTTTACTTCCATCTGTAGACACACACAAACTGATTATAGAGGTGTAGATCACCAGGTTAAGTCTTACAGAGATTCAAATATTTTTTTTAAGTATGAACAATATTTAAATAATTGTCACAAACTTCTACTTCACTGAAAAGCCTGGGAGGTGGGGAGAACAGACTTTAAAACAGCTAAAGGGTAAACTATTTCCAACAGAAGAGGCTATTATTGTTTATGATATAAAAGTGTCAGATGTAGAAAAGATAAAAAGGACCTTCTGTCCAAAGTCTCTCAATATTAACTTCAACATCACAATTTAGCTGAGGTCTTCCTCAGCTAAATTCTTGTAGATGATGCAAACATAAATTTAATGATGACTATAATAAAAAGACTCCACCTGATGCAAAAGTTACAAAGGCTGTCTTATGTCCTCTATAAAGCTTACCTGGACTCGTACAGGACCTAATGGTGTTACAGTATGTACCTATGCAATATTAATTTGTTATATCACTCTATGTGTGTCATTTGGATTCAAACTTGTTTTATGAAGGTGTTGTCCAGTCTCTTCTAAGCTACACAACTGCCATCTTCAGAACTCAAAATGTGCCTGCTTAAAGTAACTACAGCTAGAGTTGTTAAATGTTAATATTCAAGTAGAGAAGAGATAGATAACGTCATTGGACCTTCACCTACGTATCCAGTCAGTCTTCCCAACAAGCTGTATGAAATGAAGCTCTCATTATAGGAGATCTTAAAGTTTTCTAGCTGTGTAGGTTTTCTATGTATACAGGCCAAAACTAAAAATGAAGGTCCACATATACAGCAATGAACTTTTGTATATCGTTAATAATGTTTCTCATGATAAGTTATTTTTAAAATTGTTCTTGCTATAAAATATTATAATAATAGAAACAGGAATATAAATAAAAAATTGCCATCAGTAAATCAAGTGATCAAAGAATTACTCTAGTCCCTTCTAATGTCTATGTAATACATGTAGATTATTCTGGGCAACCTTTTTTTTCTGGAATTTTCCACTTCATGAAAGGAGATCTGAGTGTCATTTTGGACACCACACAAACCCTCGTCTGCCTTTCCCCATCTTTACAGCCAAGGCACCACCATATGGATTAGTTACCAATCTTATATACAGACAGGTGGACCTGTCAGACTCCTCTCTGGAGCTTTTGCCACTCCTAGAAAGAAAGGCATCCAAGGTCATCATGATGATGTCATCATGATGATAACCATGCCAAATATTAATTGGTAGAGCAAGCCATACTGTGGGACTATTTTGGTTCTCTTAGTTCTTGATGACACCACCTTGGCTGTTTCAATCTTTGATTATGTCAGTAAAAGCCTTTCTTGCAAGTGCTTTTGGAGGTGGAGTCTCACTATGTGTTCCAGCTTAATCTGTGGCCCATGGTCCTCAGTCCCCTGAGCACTTGGGTTATAGATGCACATAAAATGATGCTCATGTCCAATATTCTGTAATTAAATTGTATTTCAGCTTCAATCCATCTGGCTGTGCCATATGTGGCTGATAATATGTCCATAAGTTTTATTATTTTGTAGTATTGTAATACATGACAGAATGAACATCATATACCTTAACACTGTAGCACATGTAGTTTCCGAATTGGCTCAACAGTTAGCCATAGTATTATAAGGATAGTCATAATAATTATCAATAATTGAATACTCTTCAACTGAGCAGCCAGTGTTAACAGTTCTGTGTGAGGTGCAGATAGTGCCCTTTGTTTTGCTCTACATGCTGGTTAGATACCTTATTTGGACTAGGCAAGGGGCACGGTGAAGATGAGGGAGGGAGGGAGGGAAGGACTGGGAGGGAATGAGGGATCGGGACACGGCTGGGATACAGAGTTAATAAAATGTAACTGATAAGAAAAAAATAAAATTAAAAAAAAAAGATACCTTATTTGACAGGTGCCTCGCTGCAAACTGGTAGAACTAAATATGTTGGACAGGAGGACCACAGATGCCAGAGAAAAAGGAGCTAGAGAAAATTTAGACCTGTTTTTTCTAAATTAGTTGAAGAGTCTGAGTTAAGAAAAGGGGGTGATTTAAGCAGGTGACTCATGCTGAAGAGTTGTGGGGAGCAGGACCAATTGCCTGTACAGGATGGTATTTCATGGTGTTACATAGACTACAAGAACACTGTAGAGTGTATTGATGTAAGTCGATCCAAAGATGACTGTTCAAAACTGTAAGAAAAGGGGGTTAGTTATTTAGTCTGTAAATATGTATAGAGACCAGTAAAGCTTTATAATAAGCACTTGGTTAATCTGTGTTATGAAAGGAGTCTGCAGAACTGTTCATATCTAATGCTGATTCTAAGAGAACCAATATTACAGTGTGTAAGTTAGAGGTAAATGACACCATTGATCTAATCAGAAAGTGTGACCTTGATTTTCCCAGATGTATAGCTCTTAATCAGTAGAGTGAACAAGTCCTCTCATTGGCTTTTTCTGTCCTATACAGAATTTTTCTAATGAAAGACAATACTTACATTTTTACAGTTACTGTTACAAAATACAAAATACCTGATAGGAATAATTTCATGGTGTTGAAAGATTGATTTTGGCTCACAGTTTCAGCCTTCAGTCCATCATGGCTAGGAAGGTGTGGCTGGGCTTACTGTAGCACTAATGTGTGGCAGAGACTCCTCAGGTAGCAGAGACCAGGAAGCAGACAATGTAGACTGCAGAACCAGGTACAACCTTCAAGGATTTCCTTTCTGTGTCAAGCCCCATGCTGCAAAGGTACCACAGCCTCTCCAAACAGTGCCAGTAGCTAGGGACCAGATATACAAATACCTGAGCCTGGGGGAATTAATTAAGATTCAAATTATAATAACAGACTGAGTCTGGTTTTATAGCTCTCCTCTTTAAACATAGGTGGTCCATGCTGGGTAGAGCAGTGCAGGCATGTATTCTCAGCACTCAGGGAGTCAAGGCAGGAGTAAAAATGAGTTTGAGTTCAGCCTAGTCTAAATAAATAATGTCTTGTCTCAGAAAGAATATAAATAGATAAATAGATAGACAAACAGATAGTGTATCTGTCATGAAATCAAGCTCCTAAAGGTCTTGAGACATGAGACAGAGAAACACATTTTCTATATCATCGAGTTTACAGCATGATGGAGGAATATAAAGATTTGGGATGAACTAAACTGGAAGATGCATGTGCTTGCCCTTCAAGGCTGACAAGTCAACCTTATCTAACATTTACTTAGTAACATTTATGTGACAAACATATTCTTTGTCTGATGGGGATTATAATATGATGGAGGAAACAGAAGAAAGCAATCAAATCTCAACCCAAATTTTGGCTACCCAGTACACCTTTCAAAGGCTGAGATCATTTATTTATTTATCTATTTATTTAATATATATTAGTTTATTTACATCCCAAGGGTGCCCCCTCCCTTCCCTCCTCCCAGACCCCTGCCACTTCCCCTCCTTCTTCCTTCTTCTCTCCTTTTCCTCCCAGAAAATGGGAGCCCCCTCCCTGCATATTAACCTTCTCTAGCATATCAAATCACATCAGGACTGAGGCCAGGCAAGGTAACATTTCCAGAAGAGAGTAATCCAAAAGGAGGCAACAGAGTCCATGTTAGAAACAGCCTCTCCACACACACCCGGCCACTCACCCATGGGCTACCTGTATGCAGGAGCCCTAGGTCCAGATCACACATTGATGTCTCAATCTCTGTAAGCCCCCATGTGGCTGGATTAGTTGTCTCTGTTGGTCTTCTTGTGAGGCTCCTGTCTTCTCCATGTGCTTCCATCTTACCCTCAACACTTCCACAGGACCCCCAGAGTTCTGCCCCACCCTTGGTTGCAAGTCCTAGTATCTGTCTGGATCTGCTGCTGGCTAGAGCCTCCCAAACTACAGTCTGAAACCATAGCAGAATTTCATTATTAGTGTCAGGGGCTGGCTCTCTATTGTGGGTTGTGTCTCAGGTTGGGCTAATTATTGTTTGGACTTTCCCTCAGTCTTTGTTCCCTCTTTATCTCTGAACTTCTTGTAGGCAGGGTAAGTTTTGAATCACAGGTTTTGTCAGTGGGTTGTTGTTCCCCTCCTTCCACTAGTCCTGCCTGGCTAGGAGGTGGTCACTTCAGACTTCATGTCCTTCCCCTCCCTCGTTAGGAGTCTCAGCCAGAGTCACATCCATATCCTCCCAGCAGCCTACCCTGTTGGAGGCCTCCAGCTTGACAAAGAGATGTCCCACCGACCCCCCTCCAGTTGCCCTTCTTTTTCCTAGCCCTCTCACCCCCACCCCTATTCTCCCCACATCTGATCCCGATCCTTGTTTTTCTCCCAGTTCCTGCCCATCTCCTGCCCAGTTCCCTCTTTTCATTCGCTCCTGTTGTCTCTTCAAAACAGACCCTTTTAAACTAGGACCTTTATGATATACTCCTCTCACCAGGCACTACCTCCTAATGGTCCATTCAGATATGAACTAAACAGTGTGTCCATTCACTGAGAAAGTTAGCTCATCTGTCATCCCATCACCTCTCAGCAGTGACACCAACTGGGGATCAAGGCTTCAACAACAGTGCTGGGAAAAAATACCTTTACATTTCAAAGAGAAATTTCCTCAAGTGAGGGTGACTGCATAGCTCCCTTAATCTGTCATTTACACAGAATGGAAAGGCACTTTCAGGCTGGAGTCCAGGATGGGCACACAAAGGTTTACGTGTATTTGTATCACAGAAAGAAGAATGGTTTGACTAGCGCTATGTGTCTGTAAGAGGCCACTGGCAGAGCCATTGAATCAAATCACTCAGTCCGAGCTATGTAAAGCCCCAAAGGACAATGGGTTTCTTTTGCTTTTTAATTATATATAATTTTTACATCTTGACTGCAGTATCCCCTTCCTCTTCTCCCAGTCCTTCCTCTCCACTTCCCCTCTGCTCTCTCCCTGCCCCCATATCTTCTCCTCCTCATATTAGTGTCAGAAGTAGTCACACAAGACCAGTTATGTAACATATCACATACCCCTCAAAGGTCACATCTAGTGAAGTCGAAAGCCAACTGCTGAATCAAGGAAAAGGAAGTATCCCTGTTCTGCTCCCACTGAGAAGAAATGACAAGTCACTTTGTTCCTTTGACACCTTGACACTAAGAGCAGCAAAGAGTGATAAAATGAAGGGATAAACACGATGGAATATTCATTTTCCAAAGAAATTTCTCTCTGAGGATGTATCCACAGGATTAGCCCAATCAGAAACTATTTTAGTGAGATTTACCAGCAGTCTCTTACATTTATGAAGATATGCAGCTCTCCCTTTCATTTTACTTTGATTATCAAGTACTAAGGTATATTAAAATAATATCATAAACATAATATAATGCAATAGAGGAACCCCCTGTGTTCTCAACATTCTAATTGCAGATGCTAGGGTTTGCCTTTTGCTCACTGTTCGCCTCAGGATTCTGACATCATTATATCTTGGTTAAATTTGTTCTTTGACAATCTTGTACACATGCATACACACATATCATAACCTGGATTCTCTCACACCATCCTCTTACCTTCCTCTCACCCTGTCATTCCTCCTCCTTACAAGCTCATTTCACACATTCATGGGTTTTTTTTGTTTTGCTTTGTTTTTTTTTGTGTGTGTGTGTGTTTGTGTGTGTGTGTGTGTGAGACCCCACACACCTTCTGTGTGCACCATGGGGCTAGAACTCTCCACTGGAGCCTGGTGGGCTCACCTTTGGGTATATACCTCAAGACAATGGCTTTCTTCCAGAAATCATCAGTAGCCTATACAGTTCAACAAGGAGGGGGTGAGCTCCACGAGCACCTCCCTGATTCATGGTTGGCTGTTGATGGGTCCGACCTTGCACAAGCCCCGTTCTGATGCCAACATATCTTCCAACTCTTACATTCTTTCTAGACCCTCTTCTGCAATGTTCACTAAGCTTTGGGGAGTGTGTTGAGCACTCAATCGTTATTTATTCTCAACACTTTAAGCAGCCTTGAATTTCTGCATCCACTACAGTCCATTGCAAAGCTAGTTTTTCTAGCCAGGCATGGTGGTTCATGCCTTTAATCCCTGCAGTTGGGGAGGCAGTGGCAGGCAGATCTCTGTAAGTACAAGTCTAGCCTTGTCTACAAAGTGAGTCCAAAATACCCAAGGCTATACAGAGAGACTCTGTCTCAAAATAAATATCTTGTGTGATGTTTGTTGCTAGGTGTGACTTTGTGGTATTCCTTGTCACACCAAGCAACAAACATCACACAAGATATTTATTAGGGAGACAACAGTGGGCTAGTAGAGAGGGCAGGCTTTGGAGCATGCACAGTGAGCTAGTGGAAAAGTGCAGTACAATTGGAAGCAATCTCAGACAGAAACTTTCTTAAAATCTTCTTTACCTTTGCAGAGACAGCAACCTACGGACCTGATAGAAAACTTTTAGTAACTTTTAGTAGGCCTAGTTTCTTCTCCACCCATCCAAGTTTGACAGCTCTTCTCTAATTGGTCCTTCTCTGATTTTTCTCCTTATTTGCATATCTGTATTCAACCAACTGGTGTTCAGCTGGCATGCTGGTACATTTATAAATTTGGACATTTGGGGACTGAAGATCCAGACCTGTTTCAGAAACCAAAAAAGAATAAAATAGATGAAAGTTTTGAGAGCCTGCTTTCTGTTTCCTTCTAGGAGACCCACCCTCATCCCCCTAGACACTCCTGCTTTTTTCAGAAGAAGCCTGAAGGCTTTAGGTTCTGGCTACCAGGCCACTCACTCAGTGAGAAGGAAGATTGCTTTCAGACTCACCAGGACCAGATATTTTGGACCAGATTTCTTAGCTACCACAAAAGTAGCTAAGGATTCTGTGCTATGCAGATACAAGAAGGGAGACTTTTTCCTTCCTCAAGCCCCCAAGAATCAACTGAACTGCACAAAGGAATTCATTCCTGCAGGTGCTTCCAGTCCCCTTGGCCTTCAAGAGATGGTACTTTTGTCAGTGACCTATCAGTGGCAGGCACCTCAAAGCCCTCAAGGAGCTCCAGAGCTGTTGACAACTCTCCACTAGCATTATGCTGATACTAAGAGTTCAACTGTGTTCTGTTGAAATTTCAAGTCCTTCATGGCAATTTGTTTAATGTTGTCTTGCCCTGTTTAAAGATGTTAATCCTGAATTGATAGTAAAGTGCCTCCTATTTGTACTCTGTGCTACTTGCCCACTTCATTCTTGGAGGAGAATAGAGTAAGAATCCCATTTGGAGACAGTCTTAACAGCCTGGAAGGGAAGCCTGCTTCAGAGAAACCTTCACTTGACTTCTGCTTGCAATTGCCACTCCAGCCAGGGGGTTCTCCCTGAACTCATCTTTTTCTACTTTCAGTACACTACCAATGTCTAGCAGAGTACCACACACAATATATGCACAAAGCATTGTTGGTTGACTGGCTTTCCCATGACAAGGAGACACAATTCATCTGTTTTGTTTGGTGAATTCTGGTTTTTCTTTTCATCCAAGGTTTTGGAGGCAGTCTGTGATGCCACAGAACATGCCTTACAGAATTGTGCTCTAAGTCTCCCCCAAGACTGTTGGGGCTGTTTGGAGCTACTATGTATTCAAATGTTAATTGGTTGCTCCCTAAGATCCTTATGAGAAAATGCTCATGTGTCCAAATTGGCATGGTGTAAACCTTGCCTCCCAAATTGCCCCTGATTGGCAAATAAAATTACTTACACCTGGGCTGGGCATGAGACAGCTAGGCCGAGCCTAGGTTCAAGGGCTTTGCGGGTGTGAGAAGTACCATGAGAAGAGAGACGAAGGAAGAGAGGAGCAGGTCACCGTGGGTTAGGGTGAACTAGAAACACATGGCTGGGAGGAGCTTGCTTTAAGGATTGGCATGATGGAGAGAAGCAGCCCAAATGAAAATTATGTGCAAGTATTTATGGTGATTTTGTGCTGGGAAATAAACAGCATAGCTTAGAGGGTTAATATCTGTCCAGCCCTAGTGCATTATGGCTTCTTAAAAACCTAACACGCTTCTATGTCTTTTAATTAATAAAGCAGGTTAAGGAAGGGGCCAAGATGGCTGCACCGGGAGAACACCCTGTCTGAGAAGCGGGACAACACACTCCTTGCAGTGACCAGGAGACTGAACTCTGGGCCCTAAAACAACAGCTATCGTGTTTCCCAGGTGAGGGGAGGCTCTCACGGCATGGGAATCGGTCGGGTCCACTCTCGGCTGCCCAGCCAGAACCCGGAAGAGGACCCAGCTAACGAGGGCTTTGGGTCTCTGGGCTGGTACTGCAAGCCTGCTTGTCCCGACCACTTCCCCAGGCTGATCGGTGGGCACAAGGGGGCCTGAGGCTGAGAGTCCCAGTCGCAAAAAAAACCCACGGGGAAGGAAAGTTGCCAGACTGGTCACGGGTCACCCACTCTTTCCCTGGAAGGTCTCGCTGACCACGGGTACCTGCCGCCATCACAATTGAGCTCCCTCCTCGCACCAATTGCAGCTGCGCACCCAGCTCAAAATCCCTACTCCCTCTTCAGAGGAGGCAGGAGGCATCAAGCAGAATCTGCCACAGACCACATTGTCTGTACCCCAACCCAAGATCAGGGCTGAGAAAACCCAATCCTTTCGGGCACTCCCCCAAACGCCACCATAACCCTGCCGCAGCAGAACAGAAGGATAAAGAGGCACACAGCGGCTTCATAGTGCCGGAACTCCAGTGCTGCTGGCTGCTCCTAGCAAACAAACTACAGCTCAGGATCTGAGACTGTGGTCATTCTACATGTCCTGAGATTATCCTGGGTCCAGCGCAATAAGGTCTAGGAGCAAGTTCTATCACTGCCCCCCCCCCCCCCAGCAGAGAAACGCCTGCTCAGGGCTCAGGATCTGACTGAGAAGCCCCAACCCCTGCTGGCACTCCCCTGAGAGCACCTCCATAAGCTTGCCCTAGCAGAGGGGAAGGTCAGAGGGGAAGGACAGAGAGCCAGCCTGCCAAGGACACAGCACCCTCTCTCCAGCTCACCCAGTGGCCCCTAGCAGAGAAACCCAAGCTCTGGATCTGAGGACACTCAACCCTACCTGATACTCTCTTGGGATCAGCAAACATAGATTCTACCGCTAGGCTGCTTCTGGCAGAGAGATCTGGGCCTGGGATCTGGGATTGAGTACACTCATCCTAACTCTTTCCCGTGCCACCCGGGGACCAGTCAACATAACCCCTCCTGGCAGAGGGAAAGGACAAAGAGGCAGCACACAGGAAAGGTAGACACCGAGTCCTGCGGCCACAGTGTCACAGAGCTGACAGTTAGCCTACCCGTGCACTTCCACAGCAGGACCAAAACAGAGAGTAGTGAGCAAGGGGAACCCCTGTGCATTCCAACTGGTCTGGCAAGAGAGTGAGTGAGCCATCTAGGGAGAGATTGCCCCAGACCCAGGGCCTCTCCACAGAAGCAACCAGACGAGATCCCTGCCACCCACACCCCTAGTGTGGGCATCATAGGGATTCTTGGGATAGCGACCCCAA
The DNA here is from genome assembly GCF_907164565.1 of Psammomys obesus. Taxonomy (NCBI): domain Eukaryota; kingdom Metazoa; phylum Chordata; class Mammalia; order Rodentia; family Muridae; genus Psammomys; species Psammomys obesus. The sequence goes on from NW_026596158.1 coordinate 8,600,173, forward strand.
CATTGAAGCTTCTGCCTTGCGGGTCCACCAGGGTAATCCAGGCAAACAATCCCTGGATCTCAGTCAGAACTTCGTAATAGTGGCTTGCAGGCCACTGCAATAGTCAGAGAATCCGCGCATGCACACTGCACCCGCTAAAAGCGCACGCGAAATTCGTAACATCACATACAAACAACTTAATGGCCCAACTGAAAACCCTAGGAAAAAAAAGAAGCAGATACACCCAAGAGGAGCAGAAGGCTGGAAATAATCAAACTCAGGGCTGAAATCAATCAATTAGAAACAAATAAAACTATTCAAAGAATCAATGAAACAAAAAGCTGGTTCTTTGAGAAAATCAACAAGATAGACAAACCCTTAGCCAAACTAATGAAAAAGCAGAGAGAATCTATCCAAATCAACAAAATCAGAGATGAAAAGGGTGACATATCTACAGACACAGTGGAAATTCAAACAATCATTAGGTCATACTACAAAAGCCTATATGCCACAAAATTTGAAAACCTAAGTGAAATGGACAATTTTCTTGATAGATTCCATCTTCCAACATTAAGTCAAGATCAGGTAGAAAGACTGAACAGCCCTATATCCCCCAAGGAAATTGAAGCAGTCATTCACAGTCTCCCCTCCAAAAAAAGCCCTGGGCCAGATGGTTTCAGCGCGGAATTCTACCAGACCTTCAAAGAAGTGCTCACACTAATTCTCCTCAAACTATTCCACAAAATAGAAACAGAAGGAACATTACCAAACTCATTCTATGAAGCAACAGTCACCCTGATACCTAAACCACACAAAGACCCAACAAAAAAAGAGAACTTCAGACCTATCTCTCTTATGAACATTGATGCAAATATACTCAATAAAATATTTGCAAACCGAATCCAAGAACACATCAAAGATATCATCCACCATGACCAAGTAGGCTTCATCCCAGGCATGCAAGGGTGGTTCAACATACGGAAATCCATCAATGTAATCCACCACATAAACAAAATGAAGGAGAAAAACCACATGATCATCTCCTTAGATGCTGAAAAAGCACTTGACAAAGTCCAACACCCATTCATGTTTAAAGTCTTGGAGAGATCAGGAATACAAGGCACATATCTAAACATAGTAAAGGCAATATACAGCAAGCCTATAGCCAACATCAAACTCAACGGAGAGAAACTTAAATCAATCCCACTGAAATCAGGGACAAGACAAGGCTGCCCACTCTCTCCCTACCTCTTCAACATAGTACTTGAAGTCCTAGCCAGAGCAATAAGACAACTGAAGGAGATCAAGGGGATACAAATCGGAAAGGAAGAGGTCAAAGTGTCACTATTCACAGATGATATGATGGTATATATGAGCGACCCCAAAAATTCAATCCAGCTGATAAACACCTTCAGCAAAGTGGCAAGATACAAAATCAACTCAAAAAAATCAGAAGCCCTCCTGTATACCAAAGACAAAAGGGCCGAGAAAGAAATTAGGGAAACAACACCCTTCACAATAGCCACTAATAACATAAAGTACCTTGGGGTGACACTAACCAAGCAAGTGAAAGACCTGTTTGAGAAAAACTTCAAGTCTCTGAAGAAAGAAATTGAAGATCTCAGAAGATGGAAAGATCTCCCGTGCTCATGGATTGGTAGGATTAACATTTTGAAAATGGCTATCCTGCCAAAAGCAATCTACAGATTCAATGCAATTCCCATCAAAATACCAACTCAATTCTTTACAGACCTTGAAAAAAAGATTCTCAGCTTTATATGGAGAAACAAAAAACCCAGAATCTCCAAAACAATCCTGTACAACAACAGATCATCTGGAGGTATCTCTATCCCTGATCTCAAGTTGTACTACAGAGCAATAGTAATAAAAACTGCATGGTATTGGCATAAAAACAGAAAGGAGGATCAATGGAACCGCATAGAAGACCCAGAAATAAACCCACACACCTATGAATACTCGATTTTTGACAAGCCCAAACCATTCAATGGAAAAAGACAGCATCTTCAACAAATGGTGCTGGTCCAACTGGATGTCCACATGCAGAAAAATGAAAATAGATCTATATTTATCACCCTGCACAAAACTAAAGTCCAAGGAGATCAAAGACCTCAACATAAAACCAGATACTCTAAATCTGTTTTAGCAGAAAAGTGGGGAACAGCCTAGAACTCATTGGCACAGGAGACAACTTCCTGAACAGAACACCAACAGCACAGGCTCTAAGAGCAACAATCAATAAATGGGACCTCATGAAACTGAAAAGCTTCTGTAAAGCAAAGGACACTGTCATCAAAACAAAACGCCTGCCTACAGATTGGGAAACAATCTTCACTAACCCTTTATCTGACACAGGACTAATATCGAGTATATACGAAGAACTAAAGAAGCTGAAAATTAGCAAACCAAGTAATCCAATTAAAAAATGGGGAACAGAGCTAAACAGAGAATTCTCGACAGAGGAATATCAAATGGCAGAGAAACACTTAAAGAAATGCTCATCCTCATTAGCCATCAGGGAAATGCAAATCAAAACGACCCTGAGATATCACCTTACACCCATGAGAATGGCCAAGATGAAAAACTCAAGGGACAACACATGCTGGAGAGGTTGTGGAGAAAGGGGAACCCGCCTCCACTGCTGGTGGGAATGTAAACTGATACAACCACTCTGGAAATCTATCTGGCGCTTTCTAAGACAATTAGGAATAGTGCTTCCTCAAGACCCAGCTATACCACTGCTAGGTATATACCCAAAGTTTGCTCAAGTACACAAAAGGGATATTTGCTCAACCATGTTTATAGCAGCTTTATTTGTAATAGCCAGAACCTGGAAACAACCCAGATGTCCATCAACGGAGGAATGGGTACAGAAATTGTAGTGTTTTTACACAATGGAATACTACTCAGCAATCAAAAAGGAGGAAATCATGAAATTTGCAGGCAAATGCTGGGATCTAGAAAAGATCATCCTGAGTGAAATATCCCAGAAGGAGAAAGACAAACACGGTATATACTCACTTATATAGACCTATAAGATATGATAAACATAATAAAATCTGTACACCTAAAAACGATAATCAAGAGAGCGGACATGGGGTAAGATTATCAATCCTCGTTTAGAAAGACAGATGGGATGCGCATTGAACATATGACAGGAGTCTACTGAGGGCATTTGAAAGTCTCTAACTAGCAGTGTTTTCAAAGCAAAGACTCATGACCAAACCTTTGGCAGAGTACAGGGAATCATAAGAAAGAAGGGGAGTTAGTCTGATGAGGAAAGAATAGGAGTTCCACAAGGACCAAATATATCTGGGCACAGGGTCTTTTCTGAGACTGACATGCAACCAAGGACCATGTATGAATATAACCTAGGACCTCTGCTCAGATGTAGCCTGTGGTAGCTCAGTAACCAATTGGTTTCCCATAGTGAGGGGAACAAGGACTATTTCTAACAGGAACTCAATGACTGGCTCTTTGGCCTCCCCACCCCCCAAGGGAGGAGCAGTCCTGTTAGGCCACAGAGGAGAGCTTTGCAGCCAGTCCTGAAGATACCTGATAAAACAGGATCAGATGAATGGGGAGGAGGTCCCCCCATCAGTGGTCTTGGCAAGGGGCACGGTGGAGAGGAGGGAGGGAGGGAGGGACTGGGAGGGAATGAGGGATCGGGACACGGCTGGGATACAGAGTTAATAAAATGTAACTGATAAGAAAAAAATAAAATTAAAAAAAAAGAAAAAGAAATAAAGCAGGTTAAGAAATAACTTTTGCCTTAATAATTATATGAATCAATATTGAATATGAATTATCATTCAGCAGCAGACCATGCTGCCTGACCTGCTTCCTTATAGCACACACACACACACACACACACACACACACACACACACTTGAGTATATCCATATAGACTTTCCTAGACTCTTCTTTTTTTCCCCTCTGTGTCAATAAAACCAAGAGGTTCAAGACTTGTCACCAGGAAGAGAAATTAATTAAATAACTGTAATGCTTCTCCCCTGTCCCTTTTCAAAGAACATTTGAGAATTCTGGTTATTTCCTTCCACACTTACTATCACCATGTTTCCACTTAAGAGAAGGAAATTACTATTTCCAATATAGTTGTTTTTCACTGTTCAAACAGTGTCTACCTCCTTGCACATTTTCTGACATAATTCAACTGCAGGACTGTGTTAGCTGATAACTGGGATATATGAGACTTATGCTAATCTCCTGTGAGAGGCTGTAAGGCCAATGGTTTCTGCATTCGCCTTTTGGTTACTCTTTCCATTCCTGTGACGAAACACCTGACTAAAGCAACTTAATGGAATAAAGATTGGTTTATTTTGCTTATCAGAGTGATCAGGGAATCATGAGAAGAGAGGAAGTGACAGAACAGGACAGTCCATGATGCCATGGCAGTCTGGAAGACAAGCCGAAAAGTAACAAAGAACATTCCTCTAGTGGTCTATTTCCTCTAACTCAACCCTCTGCATATTTGTCACTCCCTAATAGTCTATTCTAACTTTAAACCATCAGTACTCTCATTAGGTCAGAGTACTGTTGAACCAACTATCTCTGGAAATACCCTCACAAGCACACCCAGAGCTGTGCTTTACTGATCTCCTTAAGTATCTCAAAGTCCAGTCAAGTTAATTTTTGGGATCAAGCACCACATCCTCTCTGGAAATTCCCCTTCTGCTGATCCCAGGTACTTCGTAACAGTTGACTGAAAAACGGTTCATGAAGCAATAAGAAGCTTCCTCAGATATAGTCTGTTCTAGCCTTTCATTCAGTCCAGTGGCCCTCAAAATCCAATGTCTTTCCACATCCTCCTCCAAGGAACATCAAAGGAACCTGGAGCTTGGTACCTCCTTGAATCTCAGGTACCTAAAATTGCCAAATTCAGGTACTGGGCCTTAAGGAAGCTGCATAGCCACGGTAATCTGCAAGATCATTCTTTTTTTTTTTAATTACACTTTATTCATTTTGTATCCCCCCATAAGTCCCTCCCTCCTCCCCTGCTAATCCCACCTCCCTCCCCTTTCTGCATGCATGCCACTCCCCAAGTCCACTGATAGGGGAGGTTCTCCCCTTCTTTCTGATCTTAGTCTATCAGTTCTCATCAAAAGTGGCTGCATTGTCCTCTACTGTGGCCTGGTAAGGCTGCTCCCCCCTCAGGGGGAAGTGATCAACGAGCAGGCCAATCAGATTATGTCAGAGGCAGTCCCTCTTCCCATTACTATGTAAACCACTTGGACACTGAACTGCCATGGGCTACACCTGTACAGGGGTTCCAGGTCATCTCCACAAATAGTCCTTGGTTGGAGTATGATTTTCTGGGAAGGTCCCTGTGTTCAAATTATCTTGTTCTGTTGCTCTCCTTGTGGAGTTCCCATCCCCTCCAGCTCTTATTATTTCCCACTTCTTACATAAAATTCTTAAAAAGACAAAAAGGTAGGAGAAAAGCCAGGAGGGGAAAGGAATAGAAAAAAAAAAAGTCAGAGAAAAACTGAAGAAAATGGGAAAATATTTAAATTACTGAGAAATCATCCCTGTTGGATTTACTTTCAAAACAAATTATACATTCTCAACACTGTGTCTGAAGAGATTTTCACATAAAAAGTAAAGGACCCTGGAGCATGTGTCATTACCATGGGTTTTAGCAGAAAGTCAAGCTAGATTTGGAAGCACGGCAGCCACATGAAGAATGTCTGAGGCTTTAGTTATATAATAGAAATGATAAATGGATTTGGAAGTCATCTATCTTCCTTCTCCTTGCTTCTGACCTATTCATTCAACCAAAAAAATATTTGTTTCAATATCAATTAGCTGTATTCAAGTAAAGAGGAGCGTCCTTTTTGTCAAAATCCATTGGATCTCATTCATGGGAAAGAGGCCATGGTCATGGAAATCCTCAGATTCCTTCTGCTGCCTGGGACCCAGCTGCTTCAGATGTCTTAGTACAAGACAGAGGATGAGGACAAACCAGTCATGTTAAGAGAAAACTAATATAATAAGCAAGGAAGCATTGTATCTGCTTGGGTTAAGCGTAATTCGGGTACTGTCTCAAAACAAGGGGAGAGCCAGACCTACCAGAGCCTTTACTATTTAAAAACATGTATTTTATGTGGGAAACAACCTATACAGCCAATGATGGGTGTGAATGAGAAACTGTGCCTGCAAAAGCCTGGAAAGAAGCAGTGTCTGCAAATGCTGATGGACTGCTTAGCACCGCAATGTTATAGAGAGGGTAGAATGTGGCAGGCCCAGAGACTAATTACAGTTTATTGGGCTACATTTATTCCATGAAGAATCTTCCTTTGCTCACTTCTGTGTCAGACCTAATATCCTATGCCAGAAGATAGAGCTAAATCTGACATCATTATAGACAGATTAAAAACCTTTGAAATGTATTAACAAATCCCTTCTTCACCAGTTAAAGAGCTAAGAATGCTATCAGATCACATCTGAAGCCTATAGCTAAGATCACTGTGTTATGACCACCTACCTAGCATTTGCACCAATGTATAAATATAAATATATAATACAAGTATAAAAATATAATATAATATAACATAATAGAATAGAATATAAAAAAGCATTTTGACATGACTTTTCTTTATTCTGTTACAATGACACTGCTTCCATATTGAAACATAAACTTTGAAGTGAACTAAATATATCTTTCTGGACCATGATCACTTATATCTGGCTCCAGAATAAACGTTGTTCATTACCTTTGAGGTGAGAGCTGTGTGTTTGTGTTGAGTCAGGAGAACAACTAACTAAATACAGACCCAGGAAAGGAGCATGAACAATGCTGCGACCATGGGAAAAGTGTTTCTATCCAGGATACTCTTCTCTCAGGGCTTCTGTCTCAGCAGAGAACGTGGGCCACAGTTGGGAACAGGTATCCTTAGGTAGCTGGGTCCCATTACACCCCAGATATTATGGAATATTCTGTTTACACAGCATGTATCTGTGTTTCCTTATGTTTACTGCACACTTTGTATTATCATTGTTGTTATGACCTTCGTGTCCTATATCTAGTTTTTTCATTTCAAGTTACAAGTTAGAGCCTTTATAAAAATTAAATGGAGGTAGTCAGGTGTGGTGACACAGGCCTATAATCCTAGAACTGTGAAGGCTGAGAAAGGAGAATTATAAATTACAGGATAGGCTGAGTTACACAATAGTTCCAGGACAGTCTAGACTACAAAACAAGAATTTGCTGAAAAACAAACAAGTAAGGAAACAAAATGAATGGAAAACTCAATTAACTGCTCAAAATGAGGATGGGTACCCTTCCTGCCACACTCCCAACTCCAAATTCACTGTTTTTTATGTGTACATTTCCAGACTATATAAAAAAAGAAATCTTTCCAGTAATACATAATAAAGGGGTGGGTGAAGAAATGTAATAGCTCTTCCCATGGCTATGAATAAAGCATAGCAACCCATTTCAAATTCATGAACTCCTAGCGAGAAGGTAATCATAGGACATAACCCTCAGGCCTAGCAGCCTCTGTGTCTACTTTTGGATGCGCTTTTGCTCCCTCACTGACAGATTTAAATACTTCCCATGCATTCCTAAGCTCCTACCCTCAGAGTTACTCATTAGGATTACCTGGAAAATATTTTCCAGATTTCATGCTTTATAATGCAAATATTTCTAAGGACTCCCCAATAGTGTAAGGCAGAGCCTTTCAATGGGAGACCATGCAGTCTCACCCTGTTGACTTTAGGGCAGCTGGATAGGCTTAGGGGAACAAAAGAAACAAATTGCTGCTTTAAAGCTGATGCCTTTGGAGAGCTGTGTATCACAGTGGAAAATCGTGTGACCTCTCAGGAATAAAACTCAAAAGCACATAATAGGGTAAAAGAAGATGTCACTGACTGTCTTCAGCTTCATCACAATACCATCCTGTGTCTTAGAGTGCTTTGCAAAACTGCTTGTTTCTGTTACGCATCTGACCCCATGTTATGCATGAATGCCCCACATAAGGCAAAAAGGGGGAAGTTCAATGAGATGTCTGTCATTTGAATACTTGGTTCCCAGTTTGTGATGCTATTTGAATAAATGTAATAGGTGTGTCCTTGCTGGAGGAAGTGTGTTACTGAGGGTGTGCTATGAAGTTTCAAAAGCCACATGCCATTTCCAGTTCAATCTCTGAATGTCTTACTTGGATTTCAAGATGTGAGCTCTCAGCTGTCATGATTCGAATAAACTCTTAGCCCTCTGAAACCGTACTCCCAAATAAACACTTCCTTGGTCATGGTGTTTTAATTACAACAACAGAAAAGTAACTGATACAAAAGGATATGCCTATTTTGGGAAAAAACACACATTCTTGGACTTTCTTGCCCTTTCTTCCATCTTAAACTCATTGACAATCCTGCATGAAAGTTTACCCATAAAATGAACTATCCAAAATGCCACTACACAGTTCTTACTTGAGAAGCCTTGGGTGTGTACTTTCATCTTGTAATAAGCTTCTCAATTTCTTACTTTGGCCTCTAAACTCTCTGATGGTAACATGAACCTGAAAACACTGGGAAGAAGCCCCAGCCTTTCCAGGATATGCCTAATCTCTACCCATAGGTAGTAATATTGAAAGTTATTGAAGACATGTGAGGTACTACTGGCACATTCATTAAATTCCAATGCTTTGGATACAGAGGCAGGCAGATCTCTGAGTTTTAGACCATTTTGGTATACAAAGCAAATTCCAGGACAGCTAGGACTACACAGAAAAACACCTATCTTGAAAGAAAGAAACAAACAAAGGAATCGTTGAAAACACACCTGAAAACTAGCACTTAGGAGGCAGAGGCAGGTCTACGTAATGAGTTACAGGACATTCAGGGCTACATAGTGATGCTTTGCCTCATCAACAACAACAACAAAGAATGGTTGAAGAAGCTGGAAGGGTCAAGCAGGGAGAACAAAGTTTCTTTGTTCTAGACCTTTAGTTTTTTCTTTGACTTGCCTGGTTTAGTTTTTAGCAATACTTGTGTTGATTTACTATGGAGACAACCTTCCAATCTTGCTATTTCTACTTCTAATACCATATCACACCAGACTGCCTTCAAGAAAAATTCCGTCAAGTCAGTTTAGTTAGCCCCTGTTCCTACCCTCAGTGTCATCCTTACCCCTCCCCCTATCCTAATGATTTCTATTAGTCATTGTCTGGCCCCACCCTGTTCTGTGGCTATAAACTTAGCTCCACTCTTGTCTTCATAGTTAAGACATGGAATCTCAACACACAAGAGGGTATATTCGTCATGAAGATCATGAATTCAAGGACAGCCTTGGTTACATTAAGAGACATCTCAAAAAACAGAAAGCAAAACAAACAAAAAAGCAAAAACCAACCCCCAAAAAGTTTTTCCACTTAATAAGGAAAAGGAACGTCATTGTAAATACAACCTAAAGTTTTTCTCAATCCAAAAGTTCCCTCAGTGTCTTAGTTACTGTTCTATTGTTGTGAAGAGGTACTGTGATAAAGGCAACTCTTATAAAAGAAAGCATTTAATGGTGGGCTTGTTTACAGTTTCAGAGGATTAGTCCATTATTGTCATTGGAAGGCAGTGAGGCAGCACACAAGCAGACATGGTGCTGGAGAAGTAACTGAGAGGTTTACATCCTGATCCCCAGATAGCAGACATAGAGGGGGACCCTGGGAGACACTGAAAACTCAAAGTCCACTCCCAGTGATGCACTTCCTCCAACTAGGTCACACCTCCTCTCTGACTATATGTCCTAATCCTTCCCAAACAGTTCCAGTAACTGGGAATCAAGCACTCAAACATAAGTGCCTATGGGGGTTATACTTATTCAAACCACGACAATAAGGAAAAGCCCCTGAACTAGAACAGCCACTGACGCTAAAGAGACAAGACTTCTTTATCAGTTACAAAACCAGATTTCAAGGCCAGAATGAGATGAATTTAACAGAGTGTTAAATTAAGCTACTCAGAACAGAAACATACAAGATAAGGGATTCAATGAAATTTTTCCGCATTGTGAATAATAAGTAGTCAGCCCTTAAAAACATACATACAAATCACAAAATTTACCCAACAAGTTGTGTGTGTGTGTGTGTGTGTGTAAATAACAATAATAATTAAAGAAAAGAAAAAGATGCCATGAATTTTAAAAGGAGTGAAGTTGGAGGGAGAGGAGATGTGGTGTAAATATTGTACATGCATATGAAATTTAAAAATAAATCAAAGTAAGTAACCAAAATTTTTTTCATGGCTTTGTTATGTAATGGTGTGGGTTTCGGAATAGTCCAGATGTATGTACTATAAATGGAATCCTTGAATTTTTCAAGAAGGTTTGGGAGTTGATTGGTGTTCTGTATAGTCAGTGAGAGTGAAGTGAGGTAAAGTTTGGCACATTCCTGATATCTGCTTTACTCCCACATCAAGGACACAAGTGAAGATTGTCCAAGGACAGCCAAGAATCCACAATCACGTACACTCTTCTGATAGTTCTGTGTGAATGCTGGGAGCACCGTAATGAAGGAGGCTTTCACAAATGGGGTGAATGGAAGCTGGTGGCAGAGTCACACACAATTCTAAGAACCATGCCTTGAAACAGGCGACCAAAAAGGCCAAAAGGTAAAGTTCCTGGAAAGAGTTTGTGAGTGTGTTAAAAAGATTCAGGGACACCTTTGCTCTGCTGCAATCATTGCTCAATGCATGTTTCTACAGTTTTCTCCACCGCTGAATAACATTAAGATAGAGAACTGACCAGATCAAGTCTGTACAACAGACTGTAGTAGAAATCATACCACAGCTTGCTACACAAGTAATCAGTGTCTTGGTTAGACGTAACAATTAGAATTAACAACTATGAGCAGTTATAATGCATCAATCCATAACTGATTTTTAATGCTGCAAATCAAGTCTATGAGGTAGAAATGTTTATGCTTGCCATAAAATTTTTTATTCATTTTCTTTGTTTTTTTGGAGGTAGCTAGCTAGCCTCATTTAGTTGGAGCTTTTCTTCTAGTATCTTCTATAAGGCTAGATTTGTGGATAGATATTGTTTAATTTTTTTGTAGAATATCTTATTTTCTCCCTCTATGGTGATTAAAAATTTTGCTGGGTACAGTAGTCTAGAATGACATCTATGGTCCCTTAGTGTCTGTGAGATATCTGCCCAGGTGCTTCTTGCTTTTAGAGTCTCTGTTGAAAGTCAAGTGTAATTCTAATAGGTCTGTCTTTATATGTGTCTTGGGCTTTTTTCTTTACAGTTTTTAATATTTTTTCTTTGTCCTATACATTTGATTATGATGTGGCAGAAGGATTTACTTTTGAGGGCCAATCTATTTGGTGTTCTGTAAGTTTCATGTATGTTTATAAGCATCTCCTTTAGGTTGTGGAAATTTTCTTCTACGATTTTGTTGAAAATATTTTCTGTGCCTTGGAGCTGCGAGTTTTCTCCTTTTATCCCTATCATTCTTAGTTTTTGGCCTTTTCATAGTGTCCCAGATTTCTTGGATGTTTGGTGTCAGGCACTTTTTAGATTTCACATTTTCTTTGACAGATGTATCAATATTTTCAATCATATCTTCTACACCTGAAATTCTCTCTTCCATCTCTTGTATTCTGTTGGTGATAATTGTGTCTGTAGTTCCTCTTCTCTTTCCTAAGTTTTCCATCTCCAGAATTCCTTCATTTGTTTAATTTTATATTCCTATATTTTATTAAGGGATTTATTTATGTCCTTCACATGTTTGTTTGTATTTTTCTGTGTTTCTTTAAGGGATTTATTAATTTCATTCACCTGTTTGATTGAATTTTTCTATATTTCTTTAAGGGATTCACTCATAGCCTCTTTTAAAGCCTCTGTCATCTTTGTAAGGTTGGAATTTGCTTCAGCTATGTCAGGGTGTCTAGGGCTTGCTGTAGTGGGTTACCTGGGTGATGTCAAATGGCCGTGGCTCTAGTTGATTGTGTTCTTATACTGGCCTTTAGCCATCTGGTTGGTCCTGGTCTTGAGTGGATGTTTCTGATGCTGACATGAGTCCTCAGGGAGGCAGGCAGAGCCTTGAGCCTCATAGTGGAGCACAGGAAATAGCAGGTTGCTCACTTCTGCTGGCTGGGTGTTTCTGGGGACATGCAGGCAGGTATGTTCCTCTGCTGGTTGTGTCCCAGGTGGGCCCACAGGCAGGAGAAAGGCTGGACTGGGTCTAACCTGGCTGTTCCTGGGGACCCACAGGCCTGAATGTTCCTGGGGCCAGCTGGCATTCTCCAGGGGAAAGGTGATGGGGCTAGGTAGGGAGTGGGCAGCATGCAGCTCACCATGACTGGCTGTGTCCTCAGCAGGCAAAGAAAAGGCTGGGCAGGGTTTAGCCTGGCTGTTCCTGTGTGATACAATAATGAGGAATATGCCACATTTTTTTAATTAAACAAAAAGGTAGGAATGTTAACAAACAGGTGGTCCAACTAGCTGACCTTTCAGGAGCCAAGTAACCTCTGATGTCATCACCTACTGGCACCAAGTTCCCTCCTGGTGTGTGCCAGATAAAAAAAGGACCCTATCTGCCCCTTACACTCTTTCTCAGTTTCTCTCTCTCACTTTGTCTCTCTCTTCTCTCTGTCTTGGGCACCCTTCCCTTTTCTCCCACCCTTCTCCTTTATACCAAATATGTTGCAGTGGCATATTCATTATTATTATTATTATAACATTGGTGCTGTGTACATTGGGGGAAGGGAAGTCTCCTGGTGGTATCTGGGCACTTCGGGATCCCTTCTACTGCTATGCCACTGGCAACAGATTTGCTTTCTGCTCCACTGGTCACTAGATGCTTCAACCAACACCAACAATAGGTGAGTTAAATGCTTCTATGGGTGGCTTCCCAGATGAGAATTCATTCTAATGGCACTTTTTATTTTTTTCTTATCATCTTTTGGCTTCTCAAAATCTTGAGTAACCATGTCTGCTCCTACTTTTTAGTACTAGTCCATGTCTACATAAACAACTGTTTACCAGAATAGCTTGTGCCTTCTCATTTTGGTCTCCTCTGTGTTCTTCAGGATTCTGGGATGCCAGGCCTGAGGCTTACCTTATCTCATCCATCGGAAGCATGTCCTGGCTATATCTGCTAAATTTATCAAATCTGGCTTCAATATACTGCTCAAGTGATCAGTGGAACTGACAAACCCTGTTTCACTCCCATCTGGTGGCTCTACCACTCTGTTTGCAGTGGGTCACAGCTAGATGGGAACCCATAGACTGCAACCCACCTGCTCCCACCAACAACTGCTCTGAGTAACTCCCAAGATCTCTAAGAAGATTTGTGCACGATGACAGATGACTTCAATTCTGGGTTGTGGTATGCTATCCATTGGGAAGACTGCCCCAATGCCCTGCCTGCTGCTAGGGCCCAGACTGAACTGTGGACAAACTGGACACCCAGAGTGTTAGGGTCCCACATTGGGGAAAATGAGGTAAGGTCAGTCTCTCCCATGTTCTTCCTCCACAGAAAAACTTCTGTGCCTAATGGCCAGACTGCCTCTGCCTGAAATGGGGACGCCAGAAACCTGGGGCAACTGTTTACATAGTGGACTATAGACTGACTAGTAATCTCTGTCATTTTGATTGGTACATAGATTCATTCAGATTACAATTTATTGTTCTCGGTTTCTAATCACATTGATGGCTAAGCCAGTGGTAGCTTGACAACTAAGGAAGAGACAGGGTTCAGGCCCATACCGCTGTTAGCCAATTCACTACCTAGTTAAAACTGCTAACTACTAGATCTCTTATTTAAAAGGCAAACAAGTTTGTATTGCTTGCATACCTCATGTTAAAAGATTAACAGGCTTCAGTTGCCTTCTCAGTCCTCCTTGAGATGCTACCATTAGATCTAGTCTACCTTGTTACCAGACTCAGAAAAACAGGTCTCAGATGTAACTTAACTATTCCTTTAGCTAAAGGACAGTGACTGCTCCCAGAAGTCTCACCTGTGTCTCATTCAGTGTCTGCTCCCAGCAGTCTCACATATAACTCATGGTAAATAATTGAAAAAGAAAGACGTAAAGCTTACATAAGGCTTTGAGACACAGAGGCTTAAGTTGTGAGTACCTAAGAAATTATTTTAGGGTCAAAGACAGTATTTTAAGGTTAACAAAGACAAGGGAAACCCTAGATGATTATAAGAAGGTGACTTAAGTTACCAAAAAAAATTTTAAGTGCTTCATATTTCTTCCTGTTGCTATGCTACTGTGGCATTAACACTGTTCAGAGCTTTGACATTAATCACTCATTGGCACATTAATTTATTAATCTAATTCTGGTAAAAAGAAAAAAGAAAGAAAAGAAAAACAAGCAAACAAAAAAGACATTCCACTATAAAATCTACTATCATGATTCCAAACCCAATATTTAAAATTTCCTTGGTTTGTCTTTTAAATATGCACTTAGGTATGTTTCTCATTATGCTAGATTTATACATATCCAGTTTTCTGGATAGAGGGAAGAAGACCCTCTTTCATAATGCATAGTTATACTAAAAATCAAGATCAAGTGAGCTATTGATCCTTCTACTTCATGGAAGGCTTCTGCCATCCCTGAGCTCACATTTATGAGTGTTCATGATATTAATCCAAAATTATTTCCCAAGCCTCTACTACACTATAACAAAAGATGTGTTTTTCTTTTCTTTTTTAAACTTAATTTATTTTAATTTAAGCATTTTGTTTTTTATTCTTTTTATTTTTTATATTAATTACAGTTTATTCACTTTGTATCCCAGTTGTAGCCCCCTCCATCATTCCCTCCCAATCCCACTTTCCCTCCCTCATCTCCTCCCATGGACCTCCCCAAGTCCACTGATAGGGGAGGTCCTCCTCCCCTTCCATCTGACACCAGCCTATCAGGTCTCATCAGGACTGGCTGTATTTTCTTCCTCTGTGGCCTGGTAAGGCTGCTACCCCCTCAGGGGGAGGTGATCAAAAGCCAGCCACTGAGCTCATGTCAGAAATAGCCTCTGTTCCCCTTTCTAGGAAATCCCATTTGGACACTGAGCTGCCATGGGCAGAATGTGTGCAGAGGTTCTAGGTTATCTCCATGCATGGTCCATGGTTGGAATATCAGCCTCAGAAAAGAATCCTGAGACCAGATTTCTTAGTTCTGTTGCTCTCTTTTTGGAGCTCCAGTCCCCTCCAGGTCTTTCTATCTTTCCCTACTTTCAAAAGATTCCCTGCACTCTGCCCAAAGTTTGGCTATGAGTATCAGCATCTGCCTTAATTCCCTGTGGGTAGAGTCTTTCAGAGGCCCTCTGTGGTAGGCTCCTGTCCTATTCCCTGTTTTCTCCCTCTTTTGATGTCTATCCATTTGCCTTTCTGAATTAGCATTGATCATCTTATGCAGGGTCCTCCTTCCTACCTAGCTTCTTGTACAGATTTTACTATGTTTATCCTATATTATATGTCTAATAACCACTTCTATGTGAGTATATACCATGTGTGTCTTTCTGCTTCTGAAATGTATCACTCAGGATGATCTTTTCAAGTTCCCACCTTTTGCCTGGAACTTGGAAATGTCATGATTTCCTTGTTTTTAATTTCTGAGTAGTATTCCACTGTGTAAATGCACCACAGTTTCTGCATTCATTCTTCTGGACATCTGGATTGTTTCCAGATTCTGGCTATTATGAATAAAGTTGCTATTAGTAGCTTGAGCAAATGTCCTTGTTATATACTTGAGCACTTTTTGGATATATGGCTAGGAGTGGTATAGCTGGATCACGAGGTAGCACTATTCCTAATTGTCTAAGTGTCAGATTGATTTCCAAAATGGTTCTACAAGTTTACATTCCCATTAGCAATGGAGGAGGTTTCCCCTTTCTCCACATTCTCTCCAGCATGTGTTGTCACTTGAGTGTTTGTTCTTAGCCATTCTGACAAGTGTAAGGTGAACATTTCCCTGATGACTAAGGACATTGATCATTTCTTTAAGTGTTTCTCTGTCATTTGATATTCCTCTATTAGGAATTCTCTGTTTTGCTCTGTACCCCATTTTTTAATTAGATTACTTGATTTGTTGCTGTTTAACTTCTCAAGTTCTTTATATATTTTAGATATTAGCCCGCTGTCAGATATTGGGTTGGTGAAGATCCTTTCCCAGTCCGTAGGTTGTGGTTTTGTTCTAATGACAGTGTTCTTCTAACAGATTTAGTGTATCTGGTTTTATGTTGAGGTCTTTGATCCACTTGGACTTTAGTTTTTGTGCTTGGTGATAAATATGGATCTATTTGCATTTTTCTACATGTAGACATCCAGTTAGACCAGCTCCATTTGTTGAAGATGCTGTCTTTTTTCCATTGTGTACCTTTGCTTCTTTGTCAAAAATCAAGTTCCTCTAGGTATGTGGATTTATTTCTGAGTCAACTATTCAGTTCCATTGATTCACCATTCTGTTTCTATGCCAGTACCATGCAGTTTTTATTACTATAGTTCTGTAGTACAGCTTGAGATCAGGGATGGAGATGCCTCTGACAATCTGTTGTTATACTGTATTGCTTTTGGAATTTTGGGTTTTTTGTTTCTCCATATGAAATTGAGAACTGTTCTTCAAAGTTTTGTAAAGAATTGTGTTGGTATTTTGATGGGAATTGCATTGAATCTGTAGGTTGCTTTTGGCAGGATGGGCATTTTCACTATGTTAACCCTACCAATCCATGAGCAT
>NW_026596158.1:8616882-8630076 GCF_907164565.1 Psammomys obesus
GCAGGATGGGCATTTTCACTATGTTAACCCTACCAATCCATGAGCATGGGAGACCTTTCCATCTTCTGATATCTTCTTCAATTTCTTTCTTCAGAGACTTGAAGTTTTTTTTCAAACAGGTCTTTCACTTGCTTGGTTAATCAAGTGAATTAGAGGCTATTGTGAAGGGTGTTATTTCCCTAATTTCTTTCTCAGCCCTTTTGTCTTTCGTAAACAGGAGGGCTACTGATTATTTTGAGTTAATTTGTTATCCAGCAACTATGTTGAAGAAATTCTCTGGTTGAATTTTGGGGGTCACTCATGTATACTATCATATCATCTGTAAAAAGTGATATTTTGACTTTTTCCTTTCCTATTTGTATCCCCTTGACCTCCTTTAGTTGTCTTATTGCTCTAGCTAGAACTTCAAGTACTATGTTGAAGAGATACAGAGAGAGTGAGTAGCCTTGCTTTGTCCCTGATTTCAGTGGAATTGATTTAAGTTTTTCTCCATTGAGTTTGATGTTGGCTACACGCTTGCTGTATATTGTCTTTACTATGTTTAGGTATGTGCCTTGTTTCCCTGATCTCCCCAAGACTTTAAACATGAATGGGGGTTGGATTTTATCAACTACTTTTTCGACATCTAAGGAGATGATTGTGTGGTGTTTCTCCTTCAAGTTTGTTTATATGGTGGATTACATTTATGGATTTCTATATATTGGACCACCCCTGCATGCCTGGGATGAAGCCTACTTGGCCATGTTGGATGAAATATTTTATGCGTTCTTGGTCAGTTTGCAAGTATTTTATTGAGTATTATTGCATAAATGCTCATGAAGGAGATAGGTCTGAAGTTCTCTTTTTGGTTGAGTCTTTGTGAGATTTAGGTATTCCAAGTAACTGTGGACTCATAAAATGATTTTGGTAATGTTCCTTCTGTTTCTATTTTATGGAACAGTTTGAAGAGAATTGGACTTAGCTATTCTCTGAAGGTCTGGTAGAATTCTGCACTGAAACTATCTGGCCCTGGGATCATTTTGGAAGGGAGATTTTGATGATTGCTTCTATTTCCTTTGGCTATATAGAACTATTTAATTTATTTACCTGAACTTGATTTAATTTTGGTAAATAGCATCTGTTAAGAAAATTGTCCATTTCATTTATGTTTTCAAAATTTGTAGCATATAGGCTTTTGTAGAAAGACCTAATGATTGTTTGGATTTCCTCAGTTTCTGTCATTATGTCCCCCTTTTTGTGTCTGATTTTGCTGATTTGAATAGTTTCTCTTTGCCTTTTAGTTAGTTTGGTTAAGGGTTTGTCTATCTTGTTGATTTTCTCAAAGACCCAGCTCTTGATCTCATTGATTCTTTGAATTATTTTCTTTGTTTCTCATTCATTCATTACAGCTCTCAGTTTGGTTCTTTCCAATCACCTATTCCTCTTAGGTGTGCCTACTTCTTTTTTTTCTAGGGCTATTAGGTGTGTCATTAGTTTGCTTGTATGAGATGTCTCAAACTTATTTCTGGAGGCACTTAGTACTATAAACTTTCTTCTTAGAACTGCTTTCATTGTGTTTCATAAGTTTTGGTAAGTTGTGCCTTCATTTTCATTAAATTTTAAGAAGTCTGTAATTTATTTTTTCATTTCTTCCCTGACCAAGCTGTCACTGAACAGAGAGTTGTTTAGTTTTCATTTGTATGTAGGCATTTTTGTTATTTCCGTTGTTGTTGAGGTCTAGTTTTAGGCCATGGTGGTCTGATAGGATACAAGGGATTATTTCAATTTTCTTGTATCTGTTGAGGCTTGCTTTGTGCCCAACTATATGGTTAATTTTTGAGAAGGTCCATGAGGTGCTGAAAAGAAGGTATAGTCTTTTGAGTTTGGGTGAAAAGTTTTATAAAAAATTTTAGGTCCATTTGATTTAGGACCTCTGTGTCATTATTTTCCTATTTAGCTTCTCTCTAGATGATCTGTCCCTTGGTGAGGGTGGAGTGTTGAAGTTTCCCACTCTTAAGTTGTTGGGATTGATATGTGATTTCGGCTTTAATAATGTTGCCTTTATAAATTCAGGTGCTCATGTATTTGGGGCATAGATGTTCAGGATTGTGCTGTCCTCCTGATGGATTTTTCCTTTAATGTGAGTGAAGTGCTCCTTCTCATCTTTTTTAATTAATATTGGTTGAAAGTCTATTTTATTAGATATTAGGATAGCTACTGCAGCTTGTTTTCTGGGTCCGTTTGCTTGAAAAACATTTTTTTAGCCCTTTTCTCTAAGGTAGTGTTTATCTTTGTTGCAGAGGTGTGTTTCTTGGATGCAGCAGAATGTTGGATCCTGTTTCCACAATCATTCTGTTAGTCTGTTTTTTTGTTTTTTGTTTTTTTTTTATTGGAAAGTTGCGTCCATTGATGTTGATAGATTATAGTGACCAATGAATGTTAGTTCCTTTTATTGTGGAGTTGGTCGTGTTACTGTGTTTCTGTGCTTGTTTTCCTTTAATATTTTTGTTGTGAAGTTATCTATGTCTGCTGGAGCCTGCCTTGAGTCAAACAGTTCTTGAGTTGGGAGTGAGAATTGAAACAAACAAACAAACAAAAAACAAAAAACACAAGACACTAGACGTGGGATCTGTTCAAGATGGCTGCCAGTAGAGACTGTCTCACCAGTTTATTCCACATTCCCTTTTTATAGTCATAGCAAAGCACTTTGATACAATGAAGTTCTTGTTTACCTCAACCACCTGTCTATGTGATCCTCACACAAACAAAAGGATGTGAACTTGGCAAAACATCCTATCTATCCCTGTCTCCAGGTGAAGGCCAGGGTGAAAATATGTTTTGTTTTGTTTTGTTTTTTTTAATGAGAGCTCAATATCAAAGCAGGCTGGCAAACAAGGGGCTCTCCACAGGTCTCCCTTTTTTATATTTTTTAAATTGACCATAACTTCAGAGCTATGGAGCAGATGATTATACCTGTCTTAGGTTTTCTCTCTCGAAAGATATATTCTTACTGCTCATTGGCACATGAATTCCATCATTCGTGCCCTGTCTTAGGTTGCATATTCTTCAGACAGATATTACCACTCTTTGACTACCAACTAGGGTAGACACTTGGATTTAATATTATGCAGATCAGCTTTAACATTCTAAAAGGTCTTGATGAAAGTTTTAATTATCACTGGTAGGAGACATGTTCCTAATAAGTGTAATAAGACAAGTCCTATAACACTTTATAAAAGTGACTTAAAAGATGACCCCTTATCAGAATACCAAGCCCTGAGAAGCATCACAGGAACCATTTGAAAGCTTAGAAATACAGTTTCTTAGTTTACATTAATGGCAAGAAACAATAAAAGTGTGAATCTTGCATTAAAATGTTAACATTTCCAAACAACAAAGCATAAAAAGAATACACATAGGCAATTATAGGGCCTCCCAAGAGTTTCTGTGGCAAGCTTCCAAATATGTGTCTGCTAAAAACCAGAATCAGACCAAAGTCCCATAATCAGTCTCTCTTTTCCCCATTCTTCCTGTCCACTGTTTGGCTGCAGAGCAGGGAGGCCCATACCTGGGGCAGTTGCCTCTGCCATCTCAGTTACCAAGCATGGAGGCTCCTGCTTAGAGCAGCCACCTCTGCCAATTCAGTCACCAAGTACTTTCTGGGGCAGCCACAACTGTCCCTGTACTGTCGTTGCCTCTGCCATCTCAGTCACAGAGTAGGGGCAAGGTGAAGTGCAGGGGGGTAAAATACTTGCTGCTCTCAGGCCCCAGAGACATCCATGGGGAACAAGGATCCAAACTGGCCCAGCTAATGGATTGTCTCCTCTCACCCAGGAAGCCTCAATGTTGATGTTCTGGTTTCAGCTGCCCCTCCACTCACCAATTTCAGAGTTTCAGATTCTATGACCCTCAGATATGGTGTACACTGGTCGCTGCCATTTTGGACCACCCTGTTTTCTTTTTTACAATGTGTATTTCACTGCAGATTACAAACAATGGTGATGCTAACATATATAAACTTATGTTCTTTGTGAAAGTTAAAAAGCCCTCATGTAAGCTACCAGAAATATAACCATGAATCCACCCTTCATGTCAGATAAGTACTACCAATTAATAGCCTAAATTTCCCACCTATTGCCTATTTCAGAGGGTGGGATTCCCCTCCTTTTCCCTAGTTTTAGGACTCCCCTCTGCCAACTACCAAAACTGTAGTCCAAATGTTTCAAATGTACACCTAAAGAAGAATTTTAAGTACACCTACTTAACTTTGTCTTCTGCATATATATGTGTGTGCATGTGTGTTTGTGTGTTCCAGTATCCTGTCAAGTCTAGATGTTTCCTACATCCATAACAGTGCCAAAATAGCTACCCATGGGTGCTCTAATCTAACCTCTCAGATAGCATCAGCTGGACATGCATTTTCTTTCCTATCTGCAGATGTTCGCACAGATCCTGGATAGCAGTAAAACATCCAGCTCTCCCAGGATATCAAAGTGCTCCCTCCCCCATCTCTTAGGGGCCCCAAAGATGTCATTGCCCTCAAGTCAGAAGGAAGCAGCCATTTTGAACACAGTATTCTGATTCCTGCCTCAACATACCTTCCTAAGTTTGTCATTTTTTAATTAAACAAAAAGGGAAGAATGTTAGTGTACAGGTGGTTCCACTAACCTGCCTTCCAGGACCAAGCGACCTCTGACATAATCATCTGCAACCGCCAGGTACCTACCTGGTGTGTGCCAGATAAAAACAACCCTACCAGCCTCTTTCACTCTCTCTCAATTTTTCTCTGTCTCTCTGTCTCTTTTTCTCTTTTTCTTGGTCATTTCTCTCTCCCCTTCTGTTAGTATTTAAGCAGCCTTCTTCTGGGTTGCCTAGTAACCTATGATATTGTCATGTGCTGCCCTCCAGGTAGACACACCTGGCAGGCCAGTTCAATTGCACAGTAGCTATAAAAGGACCAATCCTCCACTTTGTATCTCTCTTGCTCTCTTGCTCTTTCACTCTCTTCCTCTCTTGCTGTCTCCTTCCTCTGTCAGAGTGCTCCCTCCCCTCCCCCTATGCATCTCTCTCTCCTTTTCTCTTTATCTCCATCTCCATCCAATAAACTTCTTTCATACAATATCTGTTGTGTGCATCATCATTTCACCTTTCCCTTTCCCACAATAAGCCTCCTTTATACTAATGGTGCAGTGGCATATTCATCACCGGGGACCCACAGGGATATACTTTCCTAAGCTGGCAGGCCCCCTCCAGAGGAAACGTGATTGAGCTGGGTGGGGCGGCTGTGCATTGTGCAGCTCACCTCTGCTGCCTGTGTTCTCTGGCTGGCAAAAGAAAGGTTCAATATAATAATTTTTAATAATACTATTGATGATCAAAAGCACAGAACTCTTAGTTCATTGAATATGCTCACAGAGTTTTAATAAATGCAAACCATCCATAAATACAACAGATAATATTACAAAAGAAACATCCTAGTTTTGCTCCATTATACAGTGATTTCTTCCAAGAGAAAGCTTTCCATTTTAGAGGAAAGCACCTTAAAATTCAGGATGTTCTAAGAAGAGATATAATGCTCTGTCCTTCAGGGAAGTTCCTTCAAACTCAGAAGAAAAAAATAAAAATAAAAAATAAAAACCTCAAAAGCTTCAGGAAGTTCCTAAAACTCACCAGATGCATGAAGTTCCTCACTTCCCAAGTATATATATGCAGTACTCACTACTGAGAGATAATTTCAGACCAGCTGATGTGCCTGAAAGATACTCAGATGAGCTGAACTGCCTTAAAGAGGCAGAAGCCAACTGAGCTATCTGTAAAGGACAAGTAAGTTTCAACCTATGAAGCTGTCTGTAGGTTGTACAATGAGCTTCAGAGTTCCACTTTTGTGATCCATCACCACCTATGCTGTGTTGGACTTTGAGGATGCAGCTGTTTTTAAGTCATTTCTTCTAAGGAAACTCTTCAGCCATACTCCTGTAAATAACCGCAATAAACTTGTTGATTTATGTAATTCAACATTCTTACTTTTGTCTGTTGTCAGTTCCCTATTTCAAGACAGTAACCATTTGCCCACATCTCCCCAGAAATAGTGCCATACAAAAGGTCCTTACTAGCAATGCTGCACTAGTATTCTGTGTGTAAACTTTCAATTCCTCTAAATAAAAGGCTTTTAACTGGACAAAGAGAAGAGGCCAAGGAATGGAGAAAGAGAGAGGACTCGGTGAAAAGGAAAGTGAAGAGTCAAGTCGGGTTGTGTCTGAGAATTACTTTGGATCATAAATCTGCTCCCAAGACTGGTAGCACTAATCAAGAAAATATGCAAGAAAGAAACTTAATTAATAATAAAACTAAAAGTTAAATTTACACACACACACACACACACACACACACACACACACACACAAAGACTTGCTTTCTACCCTGCTGTCTCCACTTATCAGTTCTTCAACCAATGAGCCTAAGAATAGAGACAGAAAAGAATCTGTCCTCACTGGTGGACTTTTTCATTGCAAATGGATTTGGATGTAGTGGATGGAGAAGGGCTGAAAATAGCAGAGACAAAAACAAACAAACAAAAAAAAACTACTGGTGATTTTGAAGTTACATTACTTATAAGACAAGCAATTTGTTGGTATTGAGTTATTTGGAAAACTTGACATCAGTTAGCTACACAATGGAAAGTTATGGTTTGCAGCTAAGGAGATAAAATGGCAGTCCCCAGCTATTTAACATCAGCATTTAGAGCCCTTGCCTCTTAGCCAATATTTTCTTGATCCTTAGAAGCACCTAGACAGAGGATAAATGAGCCAAACTCTCAAAGTGAGGTCAAACTGCCTGTGCTTGTCATTCTGATATCTAAAAAAATTCCTGGAGTTTGCTTGTTCATTCGTCGAAGTTTTTTTTTTTTTCATTTTTGTTTGGTTTTGTTTATTTGTTTGTTTGTTTTGTTTTGGCAATAGTGATCAAGAGCCACTTTCATGCAATGCAGGCCTTTTACCATTTAGCAATCCTCCAGCCCAGCTCTTTGTTCCTGAACCAGACAAAAGACTTTGAACTCAAAGCTGCCCCCAAGGAAGCAGGAAACTGAAGGTGATGCCAAAAGTCACACCTCTGGGGAAGAAACAGCTGGGGCCTTCAGTTAAGAGTCCAGCCATAGCCAGATTTCCACACCTCCTCTTTGGTTCCAACTGCCTGTGGCTAAGGTGTCTTTTAGTCTTTTTGAAGAGCAGTTTTTAAAAAGTCTGGGAGAGGGGCTGTGTAAGGTCCCAATTTACCAGCCTGAGGACCTCCACAAAACAGCCTCAGGCAAGAATCAATCCTGTTCTGTAACCCTATAAAAGGTACACCAAGGCCCTAAAGCACCCTGCAGGGGTGGGGATGTAGCTTTGTAGGAAAACACCTAAACACCTAGAACAAAACTCTAGGTTCCTCTACCCATTTGAAAATAGGACTGAGAGCCCTGCCAACACAGTGGCTGAAAGGTCTCAGGGGAGGGAAGAGTGCAAGGGAACATTGAGATACATTGTGCAAACAGAGTTTATTAGAAGAATTATTAACACCATGGACAGACAGACAGACAACAGCGTGGTGGGGACTCTGAAGAGAGTTCATGTCTCACATGTCAGAAATGCATGTCTCATGTCTTTCAGAGGATGGAGGAAGTTTCACAGCACAAACCTACAGTCAGGTTCTCTGATTCCCAGGCAGGAAGCAAGAAAGGGATGGAAAGGATGCTGCTGTGTGGCCAGCCACACCCCTTTGATATAAACTCACTTTCCCTGGAAGTCTGTTAGAACAAGATTCAGAGACAATGTCTCAGCAGGGTGCCTGTTAGTATCTGTGTGAGAAAAGAGACTGCTGCAAGGTAGTATGGCCTGAACTGCAGCTGGATTCTGACATGATATTTCTACATTGTTGGGTTCTTTAGACTCGTATCCCCCACACTGCCACTGCTTAGTCAGCATATCCCAAAGGCAAACAGCCCTATAAGAATGTTCTGTTTGTAGAAATGGAAACCTACCTAGACATAGCACCCTCATCCAGACATGGACCTTAGGAGCAGAATACAAGCACCTGCCATCTTCTTCTCTTAGCCTTCTGCCTCCAGTAAATCTTCTGAGATTACCCTGTCAAGGGAGTCCTCTTCCTGACATTACTTTCTGGAAGCTCTTATTTTCTCATCTAGACATTCGAAATGCTGAAGGGACTGTGGTGTTTGGTTTTATGTAATTGTAAAAATTCTTTATTACATAGACAGTGTTGGGAAAACTTTGACCTGAATAACCAACATGCATGAAATGAATACCCAATAAACAGCATTCGATACATTTATTGAAGCGAGGTGGGATTTGGCCAACTTGACACAGCTAGAGTCACCTAGGAAGACAGAACCTCAATTGTGAAAATGTCTTTGACAGATTTGTCTACAGGCAAGTCTGTGGGGTTATCTTCTTGATTAATAACTGATGTGGGAAGGCCTAGCCCACTGTGGGTGGTAACACCCCTGGGAAGGTGGTCTTTGCTTGTATAAAAAAAATTAAATTAAAAAACAGGCTGAACAAGCAATACGTAGCAAGCCAGGAAGCAGCAGTGGTCTCTGCTGAAGCCTTCTGCCTCCAGGTTCCTGCTTTAGCCTCCCTCAATGATGTATTATAGCCTATAAATTAAAATTAAACCTTTTATCATCCCAAGTTGTTCTTGGTCAATGTTTTTTATCATAGAAACAGAGAAGTAAAATGATATGATACAAATATTACACACTGCATAACAGCTATAGTACAAAGAAGTTTATTATGGGAAAGAAGAGACAGAGAGACAGTGTGGGAGAGTGTATTAGGGAGGGAGACAGAGAGACAGGCAAAGAATGCAAGAGAAGAGAGAGAGTTGGGGAAAGAAGAAAATACAGAGGAGGGAGAAAGACAGAGAATCAGAAGGAGAGGCAGAGAGAAGAAGAGAACAAAGTGGCAGGCTACTGCCTTTATCTGATGGGTGGCAGGTGATGAAGTCAGGTTGCTAAGCAACCTAGAAGTAAGCTGCCTACATGCTAACACAATGTAGGCTATATGGAGAGACACAGGGATCTGTTTTTGTTTGTTTGGTGTGTGTGTGTGTGTGTGTGTGTGTGTGTGTGGTTGTTTTGTTTTGTTTGTATCATACCCATGATTTCTGGAATCCTATTTCTAGATTCTGGTTTAAAACCATTGAAGAGTGAAGACAAACTCAGTTTATTTATGCTTATAATTAAACCTTTGTTTCTCAATGATTGAGCTATGACCCACCTGTAACCTGTAACAAATAGTTCTGTAATGCCTGCTCCAGGAATTGCAATCATGCCTTTGTTTCAAAAAGTAAATAACCATCGTGCAACCCTATCTTTATTTCAAGTGGTTGTTATGGTTGCCTTGCTATGACTACCTATTTTTACCACTATCTTGCAATCATGTGGTTGTTTCAGTAAGTTGTGATGACTATCTTGTTATGCTTATATTCTGCTCCTGTAACACCTCCTATTTTGCCCACCAATCTTCCATTTAGAAACCCCCTACTCTTGAGCTATAAAAACCTTGTCTTCCTAACATCTAATGTTGACCTCTCCAACCCCACCTTAGGGAGAGGCAGCCTGTGCACATGAATAAAAAAATAGCTTGCTTTAATTGTTTGCTTTAATTAATTTGGCCATGATGATTTGGGTTGGTGGTCTTTCTCCTCCCCTCTTTGGAATTAACAATTCATTGCCCCCTTTATTCATGACCTCTTTGGCTAGAATGCAGGGATTGTTACCAAAAATCTCTGTTCAGCTACTTCCAAAGAGCTGTGTCAGGCTTGTCCTTGCATAGCAACATGGAAACAACAGATTGTCAAGCTTACTCTATCACTGTTTCCTTAGGGGGGTAGGTAGCTGAACCACTGAAGGACCAAAGAATTTAAAATTAGAATGGGGAGGTTACCAAATTAAAGTTTAAAGCACAAACCTGAATGAAGGCTAGCCAGGTGGAGACATGTCCAGCCACCTGCAGGGAGGAACCAGCTTTACTGCATTCTTTTCCTGCCCATTAGACATACAGTTGCTAGTAAACTGTTCCAGATGGCCTAGCTGGAACCACTTAAAGAGATATCATCTCCTGGCAACCCACCTAGATGGCCAGGCCAGAAATTTTTAATGTCTTGGTGCCAAAAGTAAACCAATCATTTCAAAAGTCAGTTTCCCTTACCCAATCGTGTAATGCCAAGGTTTGCGACCCCTGCTTGTGGTTTTTGCTCCTTAAAAACCTTGTTCTCCTAAACTGTCCCACTGTGCTCCTCTCTGTTTCCACAGGGAGCTTGTCACTTGGGCAGGTGCTAGTATCCAATAAACCCTCATGTGTTTTGCAGTGGAGTCGATTCCTGGTGGTCGTCAGGCATCTCACAAACTGGACATAATATTTGGGGGCTCTTCCAGAATCCCCAAGACCTCAGGACCCTGACACAGAGGGTCTTGTACTGGCCAGTAAGTGACTAAGTGTCTCTGTGCAGTGTCCGTGTGTGCGTGTCTACTTTCTGTCCTCTATTGAGAAAAATCCTCAAGATGTCCTTATCTGTGAGGGCAGCAAGATGTGATTATAGGAAGATGTGCTGGGTGATCAAAGCCACCAAAGTCAGAAAGATGTTTCTGGCTTCATCAGTATTTTTTGGAAGGCACTCAGGTAGTCTCACCTTTAGGAGTTGGTTCAGAATCATTCACTGCTCTGGGTTTCTGTGGCAGGAAAACCAGATCGGAAATCTGAAGACCCATGGGTCTGACATTCAGTCACAATATGGCTACACAGCCACTCAGTCTTCATCTGTCTTTCTATTTTATTCCTTGTGTTTAGAAACCTCATCTGGTCAGATGTGCCTGTCCCAGAAGAGGAACCTGTTTCTGTTTCACCTTTCCCACCATGAGCAAAAGCCAAGTGCTTAATTTTGTTTTTTGTTTTCAGTCACGGAGCAGCTACTCTGCACACATTTGTCTATTTTGTTCCTTGTGTTTATGAATCTTTGTTTGTATTGGACTGTGGGACTGTGACGGCCTCTATGGGACAGACTTCCTCTAATCCCTTCACATTCCTCCTGACTCCTCCACCCGAATGCCCTTCTTCCCTGCCTCCCACCTCAGCTGAACAGCAAGAGCAGGCAGGCACTCTGGGGGCTGGTGCTTTGGCAGTGAGCAGGGATAGAAGGGTGGAGCTGGGGATGAAATTGTTGAGACCACACCAAGCCAGCTAGGGTGGGCTGCAAGAGGTTGCCCAGGCTGATGGGACAAAGTGCTTGAAATTATGGCTGGATGGTGTAAGAAAAGTTTTGTTTGTCTGTTTAAATGTATGTATAGCCATTACATGTTTGTTTTTGACTGATTTTAAATAGTTAAGATGCTCTGTATGTCTTGGCTATAGAGTAACAGTTATTGAATATGTTTAAAGGTTAAATTAAAACTCTTGTTTAGAACACATATATATGTGTGCATATGTGTTTGTAAAAACTATAGAAGCACAGATGTTTTAAGTAGCAACCATGTGGCTTTTCATGCCATGTGATGTGATTCTGCCATCTTGAAATTGCCATGTGCTGTGGGACAGAACAAAGGAAAAGAAAGATTACAGAACCTCTTAGTGGTAATAAATTCTATTTATCATTCTATTTCTGTTTAGATCAAGAAGATAAGTATCATTTTAAATTGGTATTGATTTTAGAGAATGGATCGTTTGCACTGGTAAAATTTGGTTTTGACTTTTAAAATTATGTTTATGCTTTTTGATTTCACTCCTTAAAAGGGTACTTTATTTTAATATTGCAAAAAACAGATTTCTTCTAAAAATGTGTTTAAGGCTATGAAACATTTTAAACTTTATCAAGAACTTGAAATAGTTTCTCAATTCTTTGGGGGAGGACAAAAGACTTTGGTATTCATTTTATTAATTTTACCAATGAAGCCAATCCATACTGTTTGAGCCAATTAAGAAAATTACAGTTTTTACAGGGTATTATGTCAGGATGGTAAAAACCCATGGAATGACTTAGTAAAGAAACGATGAGAAGGATTTTGATGGAAGTTTTTATGTTGTCTGAAAAGCAAGAGACTGGGATAGTAAAGAAAAAAATATCTTGTCTAAAGTAAAAATGTGTGGTTAAACCACAAGATTGGAGCTACGAACAGCCTAACCTCACAGTATATAGAATGTTATTGAAGGTCAGAGTATGTATAGAAAGCCCAAAGGGCATATAAACTGTATTTTCTTTGTTTTTTCATACCTGCAAATATGATTTGAGAAAAAAACTGTAAAATATGTTGTTGTTCATTTAAAAAGCTGATGATTCTTCAATGCAAAATGTTTTCTTATGCTCTTTAAAGGGGGAAGAGGACTGCAGCTTCATGTTAGCCCAGGGCCATACAGGGTTGTATCCAAGTCATTGTTACCATTATATGAAATATATGCCTGACTGTGAGTTCCTGGGTGAATGGATTAATGCTGTTTCTTTCTGGCTGATAGGTTTGGTATGGCCAGAATAGTTCAAGTACAGTTTTAAAATTGTTCTGTACTGTTCTGTTATGCAATTGGTTCTAAAACTTATTTGATTACTTGGTTATAGGAAATTGTAAATGCTCCACAGTGCTTGCTATCTGTGGGAGGGAGCAATACCATCATCAACTCATAAAGGCTGTATTTTAAATTGCCAGCCTTGGCCTGTAACAATACATGGCTAGCTGCCACATTGGTTCAGGGAGAAAGAGGGTGGAACTATGGTTTAACCGCCATCTTTGTTAAGGGCTACCAGCTACGTTTAGCTCCCCGTTTAGTGCTAAGTGCAACTTCTGTCCTTTAAACTTTTTGCTGTTCAGTTTTAATGCAATGTGGTAGGATCAGCAAGCTTTGCTAGCCCCTCTATGAACTGTATCTGATTGAAAGTTTTGCTTTGATTTTCAGAAAGATATTTAAAGTTATGCTATTGGCTCAGTTGGTTACAAGATTGAGCTTTACATAGTCCTTTGTTTATGTTTTCAAGGTTAAGCCTAGGATAGGTAACTATGAAGTTTGCCTATGTATATCTACTTGAAATAGATATGGTTCAAAAATGATCATCTAAGGAATATGCCATAATTAGAGATTATGGCATTCTGTTTTATAAGATACAGTTTAGAGCAGATAAAGACAATAAATAAATAAATAAATAAATAAATAAATAAATAAATAAATAAAT
>NW_026596158.1:8630086-8653275 GCF_907164565.1 Psammomys obesus
AATAAATAAATAAATAAATAAATAAATAAATAAATAAATAAATAAATAAGAGTGGCTCAGATATGCTGGCCCTCAAGCTTGTCAGAGGTCTGATGAATATGGCATTTAATGTATGTAAGTTTATTATGACAGAGAATCCCAAAATTCTGGCAGTCGCTCCCCAAAGTCTCCAAGAAGATTTGGGCATAATGACAGATGGCTTAGGCTCTGGATGGTGGTATGCTAACCACTGGGCAAGACTTCCCCAACTGGTCCACCACTAGGTCCCAGCCTAAACTGTGGACAAAGCTGTGGTCACCTGGAGAGTCATTGCTTCTTGTTGCTGAAGGCAAGATGAGGCCATTCTTTCATGTTCTTTTTCTATAGAAACTGTCTCTCATCTTCTGTGCCTGATAGCCAGACTGCCCCTTCTCATGGTGCCATGAAACAACAGGAGCCAAGGACAACTGCCTAGGTGTTGGACTGACTAGTCGTCTCTGTATTTTGATTGGTATATAGATTAATACATTTATTTAGGTTATAATTTATCTTTCTCAGGTCTCTGATCACATTGATGGCTAAGCTAATGGTAGCTTTGCAGCTAAAAAAGAGACAATTAGATTCATTGTTAGTTCATTGGTCAATTCATTAGCTATTAGAACTGCTAGGTACTAGATCATTTATTTAGAAAGGCAAAGAGATTTGCCTTGCTCACAGGCTTCATGTTAATTGCCTGAGTCTTATGATAAATAACTGAATAAAAAGATGTAAAGTTTATGTAAGTCCAGAGGATATGAAAGTTTAAGTTATGAGGTTATAAAAATTGTTTGAGGGTTCAGGAAAATGTTTCAAAGTTAATAAATGCAAGGAAGATTGTAGGGTCTAAGTAGGGGTTTTAAAGTATGTGAATATAAGTTGTAATGATATAAGAAAGTAATATAAGGCATATTGATATTTCAAATTTCTCCTCCTCTATGCTATGGTTGTGCTTATGTTGTTATAAGATTTCAGAAGTTCAGAGTTATGACATTGATCAATAGAGTTCTGATAAGCTGATGGAGCACTGACTGCTTATTATTCCATTATAAGTTTGAGATTTTAATTTCCTTTTGGTTGTCTTCTGGAGATAGACTTAAAGGTACATTTCATCATGCTAAAAACGTCTATCTAATGAGTATATCTGACCCAAATCACAGCTTTTACTAGGTCTTCATGGCATGAGTCTACTTTTGCTGTCTTGTAGACAACTGTTAACTGCTTTTTCTAAAGTGTGGATCTCAATATGATGGTGATACTAATATACTTCCTTTTGTAAACTAAAATTCATATGAGTGTCAGGAAACCGAAAAGTCATGAGGCCTGGATTTGGCATAGCTCAAATGGACCCCAGATGAGTTTTTCCCTTGGTTTTGGGATTCCTCACTTTTGCCATTTACTAGACAAATTTTAACTTCTGTCTCTAGTCTGAATTTGTCTCAGCAGATTTTTTACATGGTTGACTCTATTCAGGGATCAGCTATATACTGCAAGGTGAAATCTGGACTTTCTGGAAGTTAAAGTAAAAGAGTCCAGCCTATGTGATGGATCCACATCTTTTCAACTGGATTTCTTGTTAGATAGTGCTCCATTGCCCAGCCTTTGGCTGGCATTTCAGCCTTCCTAGCCCCTGATGCCAATGGTCCTATTGTTCCACTGAAGAAGTTGTGGAAGAAGAGGTCTTTGGTCCCAATCCCACTTGGCAGGCTGAAATGCTAAGTCAAAAGGGTTCCCTAACATTAGCTATTATCTTGGGGACATGCTTAGCCAGAGCAGCAACTGGACAAAAAGCCTGGAGGGACACTGGCAAGAAAGGATTCCAGAGGATGGTTTAAATCATGTTATAATAATTCTCCTTGTCTTACTACAATTATATCAACCCTGATGGGATCCCCTACTCATTTCAATTTGTACCTTTGGGCTGTGTATTTTAAATTGTTTGATGGCTTCCATGAAGGAATGTTTGGGAGCAATACAGTTAATGGTACTCAGATCCCATTGTGGAGAGTTAAATATGGAGGATACCAGGGGTCATAGTTGGAATACCCAAGATTGGGTCTTCAAATGATCATGGAAAGGGGAAAATTAGAGAGCAAAGAATTAAAAATTAGTTTTTTGGGGGGTTATTGAATTAAAGTTTAAAGCACAAGCCTGAACAAAGGCCAGCCAGGTGGAGACATGTCCAGCCACCTGCAGAGAGGAACCAGCTTTAATGCATTATTTTCCTGCTCACTAGAGATACAGTTGCTAGTAAACTGGCCCAGATAGCCTGGCTAGAATCACGTAAAGAGATATCATCTCCTGGCAACCCACCCAGATGGCCAGGCCAGAACCGTTTATGGTCTTGGTGCCTAAAGTAAATCAATCATTTATAAAGTCAATTTTCCTTACTCAATTGTGTAACTCTAAGGCTTGCAGCCCCCCACTTTTAATTTTTACTCCTTAAAAACCTCGTTCCCCTAGACTGTCCCACTGCATTCCTCTCTGTTTCCATAGGGAGCTTGCAACCTGTGCTCAAGCTTGTATCCAATAAATCCTCATGTGTTTTGCAGAGGATTCAATTCCTGGTCTCACCCCTGATTTTGAGGGGTCTCACGAACTGGGGATAACACCATCTTGGTTTATGCTTCTTATACTTCTTATAGAGATACATATTGGAAATCTTTTCATTTGTCTTCTACTATAAAGAGCTAACAAAACCAGCATAAGAATAATGACAAGCAGACTCGGTACTCAGCATCAATGATGGAAGGGCAGCAGGGAAGAGGGATGTGATAAAAATCCTTGAAGGGAAATCTCCTATTGTCATCCAGAAAGACAGGTCTGGTGATGTCATACCTGAGAATATTGTTTCAGAAACTAGAAATTCAGACTATGATGAAAAAACACAGAAATTTCTGTGTTTTAAA
Organism: Psammomys obesus; assembly: GCF_907164565.1. NCBI lineage: Eukaryota > Metazoa > Chordata > Mammalia > Rodentia > Muridae > Psammomys > Psammomys obesus. Next base: position 8,633,011 of record NW_026596158.1, read on the forward strand.
GCGGTTCTTAAAAATCTGATTTTTAAAAAAACTAATGTCATATCTGAAGGGCTCTCTAACAAGCCTGAGCATGGCAAACATGGAACATTCCCCTTCTCTTTCTCTTGCTAAACAGTTAGCTTACATTTTCTCCTTTCTCTTTCTTTCTTTTTTCTTTCTTTCTTTTCTTCTTTCTTTTTTGATGTTTTTTTTAAATTAATTAATTCAATTTACATCTCTGTCATAGGCTCCTCCCTTCTTTCCTCCCAGTCCCAGCCTCCCTCCTGTATCCCCTCTCCCCTATTCCTCAGAATAGGGGAACCCTCCTACCCAGACACCCCTGTACAACTATTCACATGAGGACTGAAGTTCATCATCTTCCCTGTGGCCTGGTAGGGAAGTCCCATCAGGGGAATTTTATCAAAAGCAGGCAATGTAGTCTGTGTCAGAGATATCCCTACTCTCTTAACTAGTGGGCCCACACAAAGCCTAAGATGCCCATTGGGCTTATCTTCTTAGGGTCTTCTTAGATTACATTTCTAAAGCTAGCCCCCAAGCTCTATTTTCTTATTTGGCCACTTCCTTATATCTGACTAAAACTCCAAAGTTTAGCTATGAAAACATCTTGGGTTTTGATAGCCAACAATCAATATTCATTATATGGCTACCCTGGCAAACCTGTCCAATCAGGGTTTACCAACCCACCCTAGCACAGACTTCCTCCTTTTCTAGTTAAAAACCCACTTCTTCAAAGACACATATAATTGTCTTTGTCTGATCCAGAGACAGCCCTCAGCCCCTGCCCCCAATTATCCTTCTCTGGTAATAAATCTCCTTTACACTGAGAATTTTGTGTTTTGGTGTGTTTAGGTAACTATGTGCATTCAAACCAAATTACATTTAAATACTAGGTCTGATCTATGAATGCAGAGGGTGACTGCTACAACAAAATAAAGGATGTTCCATGTTAGCCTCTATGGTGGAGCTATTAGCACAAGAAATCCTGGGCTTGTCCCAGGAAACAAACTATGAAATTAAAGGGTGATGAATTGCATCTGACACATGCTGAGTTTCCAGCTATAAACACCAATACTTTGTCAAAATCCGTTTGTTACTTCTCTATCCTTCCATCACTCTCCCTGATGACAAAAATAATTAACACATTCATATAAATGCACATAACGAGAGAGAGCTTCAATTTATCCACCTATTTCAGGGTCATCCCTGTTATCAATATATGACAAGTTAATGGGTCTTAATTAAGAAAGCAGCAGTGAAGTAATTTAGGAAACTGAAGGATAATCATGAGGCCTGGCAGTTACAGCATGTTTTGTGCACTATAGAAGATAACAGATTTGTTTCCCATGGAATCTCAGATTCATCATTTTGAAACCACCTGCTCCTGGTGGTACAGACACATCATCTTGTCTTTGTAAAAAGTGCCTGGGTTTGGTGGATGCTTTTGAAATGAAAGCAGTAATGCATTATGGGAACAAGGCAAAAGTATGAGAGAAACAGACCAGACTAGATGGTATTTGCAGGCCTAATTATTACAGGACATTGTTCATGACCCTGGAAGCTATCCTCAAGCCAAAGGTCAATGCAGAACCATACACCAGGGCCAGTATCATTGTATTGCATTCTTTGCCTTTCCTCCAAACCCAGTAAGATTCTAAAGGCCCACAGCCAAATAGACAAACTCCAAATTATCAAAGCTCCTGTATTAGTTGCCTTTTTCTTGTTACTGTGACCAAATACTGTGACACAAACAACTTAAGAGAGGAATAATTGATTTTTACTCAATGCCTTAGAGTATTCAGTCCATAGGTGAACTTAGAGGGAACATCAAGGTAGGAGGATACTACCACAGAGGAAAATAATCCCAGATATAACAGAGAGGACATATGCAGAAGTCTTACCAGTTAGAGGCCAGGGATGATATTTCTAAACAGGGTCCTATTTCCTCTAACTGGGTACAACACAGTAAAGTTTTCACCCCCTGACAAAACATCATCACAGTGTGGACAGAGCACATGTATAGCACATGAGCCTACTGGGGAGCATTTGCCATCCAAACCATAACAGGTATCTCCCTAATTTTTGTAATCTCTCACTTTCTGACCCAACTGAGCACAGGCTTACATCCTCCCTTCTCCCTCACTCTTCCACGAGGGTACCCAGCCACCTCTCCAGTTCCTAACTAGCACAATTCTCCTTATCACATCACTACTTTCTTCCTCTTTTTATCTCTGAAAGGACTAAAGAGTTCATTTCAGACATATTTTCCATTCCCACATCTTTCTGGTTCTTGTTTTTGAGCTGTTCCTGTCTCCTCCTTAAAACAGTGTCTGTCTGTATCACTGAAGAGTGAATCCTCTGCCACTCCATCTTCTCTAAAGCCTTCAACTACTGCAATGTCTACAATAGAAACTGAAAGCTGAAAATCTGACAAAAACATCTTTTCTTACATGTTTGGCCTATATCCGTGGGAGATCTGTTATTTTCTAAAGGGAAATAGGGGAGGGGTGGATCTGGGGCAGAGGGCTGGGAGGAGGTAAGAAGGGATGTATTATATGAGAAAAGAATAAAAATAAATCAATACCCCCCCCAAACCATATATTTTCTTTCCTTAGTCTGGCATTCATGTAATGTTGAGTTCATTTTGTGGGAGGATTCACATAAAAATCTAGATTCACCCTAGTCAGAGTCCTAGTCATGATCCTGGGTGGCCACACTGAGATAGAACTAGTCCAGTCAGGTAATATGTGTGACTCACCAGGGCCAAGTCCCTGCCACTCACAGCTACTCCAGCTTTATTTGTTTGCTATAGTATCTATGGCCTTAAAGTTTGCAAGCCACAGAGAATTTGAGAACTAAGATTGAAAGGAAGGTGGAAGCCAGGAACCCAGGATTCAGAAAGATTTTAAGCAAAATGTATAGATAGGAAGGAAAGCAACTTGTAAAACTTGTAACTTACTCAGGACTGAACAGGTTCAGAGTCAGCCTGACAAGTTCATCTGGAGAGAAGGGAAAGGACCAATGGCAGAGGATGTGGGCTGATAGTCATCACAGCTCTGAGTAGGCTTCCTACAAATGAAGACATCACAGTTGAATCAGAGCTGGGCATTCTTTATACTAATCTAACAACCTCCATCTTAACGAGGCCTTTTCAAAATCTCTGCTAGAAGAGAGAAATAAGGAAGAAGAGGTCATCTGCAACCTTCTCTGCTGTACATTGAGCATCTTAACATCTGTGCTTTAACCCTTGAGGATATTAAACCAAAGTAGATTCCCAAATCTTGCTCAATCTTAGAGCCCAATCCTTTCTCTGAAGCTAAGTAATCTCTGTAGCATAAACTGTGGGCCAAAGAGTACAGTGGTCTCTGACCACTGTGTTGAGGTCTCCCAGTTGTGACCATAAAATCCTTACTGTCCAGATGGTCTGGCTATAGGAACACATGTGTTTAATTTCTGATACACAGGCTTCTCCGCCTAGTGTATAGCTCCAAGCTATCTGCTTAGGGACTTTCAGTCCATCTGGCCATATGCATAGAAACAGAAATAAAATAAACAAGGGCCAAATAAAATAGAGCTATGTAGGGTGCGAGCGGAGTGCCCTGAACTCCTTAAGGTGCTTCTTGCTTTTTAAGGTCTCTGTTCACCAAGACTCAGAAGTAGAAGCCTGGAGTTGGTATTACACAGAACAGATGTTAGCATGCTCCAATTTCAAGAGACAGGAAGTCCTTTACACATGATTTCCTGAGGTCAGCCTTACCACTAGGCACCAACCTCTCCCAGCGTCCCTCAGTGGTGTGGCAAAGTATTAGACTAACAAGTGAAAATAGAGATTTGAAGCAAAAAAAGAAAGTTTCAAACTACAGCAAACCAGGTAGACAGCATTGCTATAAAACCCACATTATTTCTCCTGTCTTTGTCTTAGGTGCCCATTTTCATAAACACTGCCTCTGTTCTGACTATTTTTGACTGGTAGTTTACTCTGCTCTAACACTTTGAACTTATACAATATGCTCTATAAAAATGGTTTAAACTTTTTTAATATGACCAAGAGCCATCATCTTTATTTTTCTTCCCAGTTAGTAATTTGATGCCCTCACTAAAAGAAAGGGCATTAATTTGTGATTCTCAAAGAAAAGTGCCTTAAGCAACTTTCAGATATGGCGAGTTTCTTTATTACTCAGAACCAATGGGTGACAAACTTATATACCAGAGGCCAGGGACCATCACTGCCCATCCAAAGCACAAATACAGCAGGTGTTGGTTATAATTGCCTCTAGATTCCCTGCCATGGTCAGTTGAAAGTCAAACCCATAAACGCTGGCTGACTACAATAAAATTGGAGTGCACAGACAGTTTTGCATCACTGCCTGGTGAAGATATACTGACTGGATAGATGAAATGAGGCAAATGCGCGAAGAGGAGACATTTCCGGAATAGCAATGAACAAAGTGTCAGTAAACGTTGCTTTTTTTTTTAAGCTGATGTTGTATTTTCATTCTAAGACTAAAGAAGGTGATAAAGCTGTGAGGAAGGGGATCTGTCCACTCACAGAAACATCTTTTACTTTGATCTTTCTGGAAAAAAAAAAAAAACAGCAAAAGCCATGCTTTGGTTTTTATGTTGTTTACTGTGGATATTTCCTTAGTTTCTATGGGTAATTTTCATGCTTTATAGTCCCTGAGGCAAGTACATATGAGGTATCCATTTTTGAACTTGGATAGATGTTCATTTTCTCCCCAAGACCTTGTATGTAGCTCAGCAAATACCATCATTCCTAATAGATCATATAGAGTCCCAGGAGAGAGACTGATGCCAAATTACAACCACATATGAACAGAGCAGATAAATGGCCATGGTAATAGCAAGGTAATATTTAAAGGTAATATGTACCAGACCCAATCTAAAGATGTTTGAACATAGTAATGCATTTATTCTCCTCAACAACTTGAAGGGTAGATGCTTTACAAATGAGAAGTCTATGAAACAGAAAGGCAAAGAAAGTCATTAGCCAAAAGTCACACAGCAGAAATTAGAATGCAGGCAGCCTGGCTGCTGAGCTGTGCTGTTGGTCACAATGCTGCTTACCCTACAATATAGGCTATAGGTGTTGTAGCTTCCAGGAGGATCCCAGCAGGCAAAGATTGTCAGGTGTAAGATGATGGTGCATTACGAAGACTATGGCCAATAGACAGACATATACTTGGACTTGAGGAAGCAACTGTACTCTAATGTAAAGGGAAAGTCAGACCCAGTATTGTCATCTTCCTCAAGACACAGGAAATTGGTTGGTCTGTGAAGTCCTCCAGCTTTTAAGTTGGCAACTTAGTCAAAAAATCATAATGTGTGAACCAAGCCAGGCCCAGCTGCACTTGTTTTGTGGGAAGCTAGTTTTATTACCATCATCATTGGACAAAAACTCAATTCTCTTCTGAAAGGACCAATGTTGGCTCAGGACCCCCAAGACCATGTCTTAGCACAATGGAGATCTATTTGACCTAAGGAGACAAAGGTCAGGGAATAAGAGACAAATACAAGAACTAAAGGAAGAGAGAGAAGGTGAAAAGGAACAAGGTGAGAGAGACAAAGTACTGTCTGCATAGAGAGGAGACAGATGTGGCACATATGCAAATGGCAGTTTATAAAGGGAAAGGGGAGACTTTGTTAAAATGGGTTTTTCATTTTAATTGAGCATATTAATTAACTGAGCTGGGGGGGTGTTTGATTGATAGACTTCAATACAGTGATAGCTGGATCTAGTAGTCAGCCTCAGGAAGAGGAAGTGGCCAGTGAGGGACTAGACCTTGGTGGCAGCTAGCTTTAGGAATGCAGTCTAATGGCTTTTAGCAAGGCAGAGGGAAATGGGGAGAATGGCAAGGCCTGCCAGAGCAATACCTCCCACACTTGAGCTGGCCAGAATCCCTTCACATCCCACCTTTTTGGGAACAGAAGTGCTGGTCACTGCTTTGGCCCATAAAGGGTGTTACTCAATGCCTGCTGCACAGTTGGGGGATTGTGGGGAGCTGGACTCGATACCCTTAGAGGTTCAGCCAAAAGGAGCCAAATGTTAGAAATTTAAGTCAAAAATGAGTAGGAATAGAATGGTAGTGATGATAGCTATCATATGAGTTTTGAGAACTGGATAAATGTCCATGCTGATAGATACTTGGCAGCATGCTGAAAGAGCCTCAAGGTTGTGCTCCAACCTTTCAGCCATCTCAATTCTAATACCAAGTATATACAGAGCAGATAATCATAAGCTTCCTCCCTTCATTTTTAATGACAAGATCTCCCTCTATACCCCAAGCTGACCTAAAACTCTTCATCATCCTGCTTCGACCTCCAGAGTGCTGGGACTGTAGGCATGCTCACCAGATCTAGCTTGGGCTTCAATAGAGAGTTTGTTTGTATTTCTTTGCTGAGCACAGTGGTGTGTGGCTTACACCCCAAGTACCCACAGACTATGACAATTGGTTATGTCAGTAAGGGTAACAGAGTTGTGCCCACTGCTCAGGTCAGGACGCGGTACACAAGGCTGTGGCCAGAAGAGGGAACGTGGATACAAGGGAACTGCAAAGCTCAGAGTGTAGTAAGCTAGGTAGGCCTGTTTTCCTTCTTTTTTCCTTTTTCTTTTTTTCTTTCTGCCTTCTGCTCTCCCACACCCTCCTTCCCAAGAGCAGAGCTACTGAGCCATTTTAGGCTCCATGTGTTTTAAATAAATATCAAGAAGGAAAAAAAAAAAAAGAGATGTATTCACTTTGGTTTCTACATCACCTAAATTTTTTTTTTTCAGAGGCTCTTCAGCTTGGCTAGAAGAGCATTTAAGTGTCTTCTCTCTGGCCCCTGTCTTGAAACTCAGCCACTCTGATGTGGAACATACTTTAATTCAGATTATTCTAATTTACAATAAAAATACCTGAGATTTTTATAACCAACATTGTCAGGGCTTCTGGCATTCTGTGAACAAAGCTCCAAAGGCAGGTTAGCAGAAGGCAGAGTATGGCCGACAGACGAAAAAAAAAAAAAGCAGACAAGCTAAAGATTGCTCATTGGGGATAAGAATAAGAGTGATATGGACACCATTCCTACCCACTTAGAGCCATGTTCCTCTAACAGTCTTGAGCCATGTTCCTCTAACAGTCTTTAGCCAGCTATACTCCACCTTCTATAGAGGCAGAAACTTGTCTCTTCTCCATCAGACTCTACCAAAGATTAATAGAATCAGGAATTCAGGGATTTGTGTTTTTCATGATTATATACCCTTAAATATGATGCTATCAAAATGGGGAGTGCTTGGCCAGTTGTGGTGGTGTACACCTTTAATCCTAGTACTCAGGAGGCAGACACAGATAGACCTTTCTGACTGAAAGGCCAGCCTGGCCTACATATTGAGTACCAGGACAACCATGGCTACATAAATAAGTTCTGTCTCAAAACAACAACAATAACAATAATCACAATAATAATAATAATTTTAAAAATAAAAGATAAATAAAATGGTTGAGAACTTGAGGACTAGAAAGAACCAAGTTCAAGTCCCCATTTATCTATCTCAATAGAAGAGCATAGCATCCCTGAATCATCACTTTATTTTCTTCTTTTTGCGGTATTAGAAACATAGGCATGCAACTGTATTGCTATGCCACATCCTCACCCTTGGAATGTGTTTTTTTTAATACATCTGTGGAAGAAATGACTAACAGGTGACAATGATGTAACAGGTATTCCATAATCTCAGCAGTCACTGCAAAATGCTTAGTAAATGGACTACTTGGCAGTCTTTGATAAAGAAAACTGTGTTTCCCCAGTAACTTTCAGTGGCAGATATGTGAGCACAGAAAAAAATATGATCCAGATCCTCTAGTACATTAATATGGCATGACCCAGACAAGAAGCTCACTCATTTAGAGGATGTCTTCAAGACTGTTGGAGGGAGGAGTGCAACTGGCCTCTAGTGTTCATCCTAGTCCTGCTCCTAGCCTTTCATCATCCAACCCCTAGCCATCGCAGATGTGCTGATGGAAGCATGATACAGTCATTTATCCTGAATTGCATGGCCTAGTTGTAAGTTTGGTCCCTCACACAAAAACTTGGCATCTATAAGATTGGCAGTAACACCTGCTTGGAAGCCTCACATATCTATTTGATTGTAAAGTAACAGTAAAGGTATAAAGCCCTTTTAAAGTTTAACACTCTCAAATGCAAGCTTGTTGTAGATTCTTTTACTATTTTTAAATAGCACTTGTATTAGGTCAGTTAGTTTCCCAATAGCTTGTATTGAAAGCTCAGCAGTGGGGCTCCTCACAGCAGGAGAGAGGTCTCATACAAGGACTGAGTATGACTGGAAAATGCCATGCCTTGCTTGTCCTGCCTCTCAGATCACCCCCATGTCACCAATAAAGTGCCTGACTTCATTTTTCCTCCCATAGACAGATGCTACAAGTTCAAAACTATCACATCATTTCTGCCTGTGAAGCAATAGGGTTTAGCACACAAGACAAGGCATGCCCATCTCATTCCCAATACCATTTAGCAAACAAGCCCCCATTCTGATATTGACTACTTCCTGCTATCTCAAAGGTACACAAGGTTACGCTTGTCTCTGCAAATTACATTGCAGCCTTGCAATAGGGTGTGAGCTTGTGGGCTCTGGAGAAACACCTAGCCGCACATCCAGACAGAACCCCCCACAAAGACAATCAGCCCAACCCTTATACCACCTCTCGTCAGACCCACTTGGAAGTAACTAGAAGTGAACAGATCTGTTAAGTTCCCTGCCAAGTGTGGATATCAAACTTCTTGCTTCATGAGAGTGTCAAGGCAGCTGACAAGTAAGAAACCATATGTCTGCTCTCATCTCCAAGGGCTCTGGGAAAGCAGATATTAGCAACCATGACCTGCAGAAACTGTTCTCTGCAGATCCTTCTTACTAAGCTCTCATGTATAAACCGCTCAACGCCCATTTAAATACATGGAAAACAATGTTATCTTATTTCTTGTTCTTTTGGCCCAGTTGTTGCTGAACAGAGAACCTTATACCAGCAGTAGCCTTTAGCCACTGCACAGGCAGGCAGCAGGATCCTCGACCACTCCTGTGTACATGTATATACACAATCACACCACAGGCCAAGGGGTGGGGGTGTGCTGGCTCACTTTTTGTCAGTTTGTCACAGTTAGAGTCGCCTGGGGAAAGCTCAGTTGAGAAAATTAGAACATTAGGTTGGCTTGTAGGCAAGTCTGTGGGGGCATTTTTTTTTTTGATTGATGATTGACAATTGATGATTGGTGTAGGAAACCTAAGTGTCACCCCAGAGTAAGTGGTTCTGAGTTGTATTATAAAGCACACTCAGCAAGCCATGAGGTAAAAACCAGTAAACACCATTTCTCTATAGCCTCTGCTCAAGCTACTGCCTCCAAATTTCTCCCTTGAGTTTCTGCCCTGATTTCCCTTCATGATGAACTGTTAGCTGAAAGCTCAAATATATCCTCCCTTTCCTCCTCAAGTCGCTTTCAGTCATGAAGTTTATCACAACAATGAAAATATAAGTAAGACAGGGGACCTTGCATTTTTGCTTCAGTCCTGAGGTTAGAATATGAGGAATAATAACAAACTAGAGACCATAGCCTTTTATGTCCTTCTTTTCCCTACAACTCATCACAAACCCTTTGTGCTCTTTTCTTCTTTCCAAAATATAATGATACAAGCAGCCATTTGTGTGTGTGTTCAAGACACACATCTGAGCACATAATGAAAATGATCTCTAAATGATATCTCTATTACTAGCTCTCATATATAGTGAGGTAAGAGAGCCTAAAAAACATAATTTGGCCAAGTGGTAGTTTTGATTCTTTAAAAATATGCTTTTGTTTTAGCCCCAGGTGTGGGATATGAGGCTGCTTCATACGGTCCACAGTGGCATGCTATTCGCTTTATGCAGGCTGTGAAAAGGGAACCAGCAGTGGATAGTTTAAGTCTGATGACTCACAGAGGAAATAAATGCCAGAGCCCAGAGAGAGAGAGAGAGAGAGAGATAGGGCACTTGAAGGAAGAAGACGGCTGCTGCTCCCCTTACTGCTCCTAGTTGCTGTTGTTGCTGTTTAATGAGAAGAAGTTGGAGATATCTTGAAACAAACATTAGACTTGCCCCAAGGAACCCAACAACCCTAAACAGTAGGAAGTAGTCTAAAGAGAACTATGCCCTCTCTTCCCACTAACCTTCTTTCTCTTCTACCTTGTGTTGGGATATTGGAAGGCATTGGGGAGGAGAAGGGAGGTAGAGGTATAAGAAACCCAAATAAAACAGAGATAAAAAATTAACAAAATTAACACTAACACTTGTCATCATGTTTTGGGGACAGGAATAAGTATGGTCTCCTCCATGTACTCTTCTCATTCACTCCCACCACCATGATGATCTGCCCACAAAGGACTGATCAATGATGGATGAGAAAAGCAAACGAAACTTTCTTCTTTTAAGTTGTTTATGTCAGAAATCCTGCCACAAAAGTAACAAAGACAAGCATGGGAAGAAACAAAATATCACCAAAATCCTGCTTCCAGTGACCAACTTCCTCCAGCTAAGTCTACCTTGTAAAGTTTAGAAAACAGCACCATCAACAGGGAACTAAAACACTTTGTACATGGGCCTAGAAGGAACCCTTCATAGCCAAGCTGTGACAAAAGTTTCTGTATAAACTGCTTTACTCGCATGCTTGCAATATGGAAAACAAAGAGTACTATATAAAGAGCATTTGGGACTTATCAACCTTCTCTCAGTACTGTTGCAATAAGATTATTAGTCAAGGGTTGGTGAGATAGCTCAGTGGTCAAAAGCATGTACTGCACTTCCCAAGAACATGAGTTCAGATCCTAGCATGCATGTCAGGTGACTCACAACTACTTGTAACTCTAGCTCCAAGGTATCTGGTACTCTCTCCTGGCCTCCTTGGGTACCTACACTCATCAGCACATATCCCCACACATACACATAATGAAAATCAAAATAAATCTTTATTGTTGTTGCTGTTGTTGTCATCGTCATTGCTGTCAGGCTATTCTACAGTAATAAGTTAAGTGTGAAATGTCCAAAAATTCAAAAGTTTCTTCGTTTATGGAGCAGGTCTGAAGCAGGAGAATCCTGAGTTCAAGGGCAAACATGGCTTGTACAATAAGATTCTGTCTCCAGCAAAACTAATAATCCAAAAGTTGATTTTCTGTTCATGGAAATGGCAAGACCACTGTCAGGGGAACACTTCACATAGAACTCAACATCCTTTAACCCTTCATACTTATGTTCCTACCATATTCATCCCCTGGTCACCACAGTGAAAAAGCTGGGACATTCGAATCGTCAACCTGAGTATAAACGCTTTGGCATTTCTGCCTGCCACCTATTGGTCCAGACTGTCACTCAGAAAAGACCTCAGCCATATGTGACCTGGTTCAGTTACCTTTTCCCATCAGCACATAACTCACATTAATAAACCAGGGATGCCTTTTCTAGACTGTCAGATGATACTCAATTTGGTATGCTTTAATTTAGTGAGACCACATGTACATCTTCTAATCACCTGATGCCACTTTCTATAATCATGTTATTCTAACATCAGATATAAGATAAAAAACACACTTAAGCTACATACCTATGAGAAATAAGATCACTAAGCATCTTTGGGACACTAATGATAAAAGGAAAAAAAAAAAACCTCTGTATTTTCTAAAGGGAAAAATTTACTATAGCCTACAGATGATCATTTAATTGCTTTTGCTTTTTTATCTAGTATGCCTTTTGGAGCTTATGATAATTTCAAATAAATATTTCTCAAAGCCCCAGGGCATTTGGTACATAATACCATCTGAAAGATCTCTTGGCTATGGTATTCTCAATAGAATAAAGAGGCTGTCCATTGTGTCAATCATCTCTGTATTAAAGCAATGAATTTGCCCATTAAGTGGCACAAGCCAACTTGTTTCATCAGCCTAAATGTCCATTTTAACAAAGATTCTATCTCTTCATTATGTAAATGGACAGACAGCTCAAAGTCTATTTCCTTTAACCTGAATATCTTAGACATCTTTTAAAAAAAATTTGTGTCATCTCAGTCCTGTGTCTTTCCCTAAGGAGACTAAATACAATGTTTTGTTGTTACTGCTGTGGTAAATGTGGAGGTTTTGAATGGCTTTATGATGCTGTAGTTAAGGTCCTACTGTGGGAGATACTGTGGGAGATTTTTTTTAAAAAGCCGGATTTTTTTTTTAATCTGCAAAATGGTGAAAGTGAGCAGCTTATTTAACAATAAAATACAAAGTGTTCCATTTGTTTGTAATTTCCTTGAGATCAGTTGTTGCTTGGGATAAAACCAGAAGTCTACCATAATAAACAATATCCAGTCTATTGGGCAACATGGCCAGTCTTTGCGTGGAGAAGCCCAGGGACTTTGCTTCTGTTTTCTTGTTCTAACCGAACCCCTCCCAGCCATAGACTAGAAGAAGGGATAGAGTTGGGGAGGGGGCAATGGTTAGAAAAGGTGACCTTTTAGATCATTTCAGATTCTATAATGAATGTAAAAAGTAATCAGAATGAGATAGCTGGAGATTCAATCTTTCAGAGAGAGTTCTAATTCCCTTATGAGGGGTGCTATTATTAATTTAGTCAATTAAAGACTTTGAAAGCAATGTCTAGCACTTTTTTTTATTAAAACTTGTCTCAAGAGTGCAGCCCACAGCCTAGAAAAGTGAATTTCTATAGCATTTACAGTGAAGAAAGGTCATTTTTAAGATGTGCTTGACAAAAGATTGTAATTTTCAACAAGTCATTTTAATGAGAAGTGGAGTTTTCATTTTTAGAAAAAAGCAGTTCACACTTGAGTGAGTTTGAAATGAATTTAGAAAGAGCCTGTTTTATCTGTTGTGTCATTCCCAGGATGCTCTGTGTCTCCTACACTTCCACTCTCCTGGGGAGACTCCAAAGCTTCCAGTAGCGAAGCCTGCTCTTCCTGATTCTCATCTCCTGAAACATTGGGTCATGGGTTGTTTCTGTTCTCTGGCTGATACACAGAACTCATGGCATGGGGCCTCTCCCACACTCAAAGCAAAGACGGTGGCACATTGAGGAGTACAGTGTGGGGCTGACTCCCACAAATTCTTGCCCTTTCCACCTTCCATGTTTTATGGCAACTCCAAGAGATCACTTAAGGAGCTTTGGGCTCCCAGGACCATAGTGTCTGGAGGACATAGTATTAGTGTTCTCTGACCTGTTCCACCCTGAGTGACTGACTTCACTGCCTTGGGCACCACTTGACCACTAAATTTATTTTAAGCTCACCAGTTACTCTAACACCAGCCAGATCTGTGATCTAGTGTTACCTCTCAGAAGAGAAGGAAGGGTTATTAGCAATGGGAGAGAGGAAAGAAAGCTGAAGAAATATTATGAATTATCAAGAAGTAAGGCTGCAGGTTGGGGGAAATGAAGTCTATGGGACATTGTGCTTGCTTATAGTAGCACTAAACCCCTGAAAGCTTTGGTAGATCAAAGATTAGACACACAGGGCAACTTGACTCTGTTACTGTGTTTATGATGCTAAAATAAATTTTATGAAAGAGCTTGGAGTGTGTCACAGTGAAAGAGTAATTCCCTGGTTTGTTGGTCCAGTCCACAGTACTGAAACAAAGCAAAACAAAACAACAAAAACAACCAACAAACAAAACTTCACTGAAGCTTATGGACCATGTGTACTTCGGTGAGACTGTCAGAGACACCAGAGAAAAGCTAATGCCACCTAGAAAAAACACTGTCTATTCAAACTCCTTGAGTCGCCCTTCAGATGATCAGGGGCAAAAAATCCACAGCTCTGTTTGGGAACCACCTGCTTCAGTTCATAGTCTGCCCCTCACAGGTCTCATTCTGATAGTGTCCGCCTTTCCCCAACCAACCAGCCAGTCATTTTGGAGAGCCATGCTTTGTTACAAATACACAAACACCTTGTCTCTATCCTGACAACTCTCAAAGCTTATTCAGTGTTCTAACATGTGTTGCTTGTTTCCCTAAATGTGGGCATGGCACAATGGGATTGTTTTGGGGAACTTAGTAAAGCTTACCCCCAGCTCATACATGATGGTGTCGGGTCTGCTGTCAGTAGCTCTCATCTCCTTCCTTGATTATAAACATGGAAAGGCATAGAAAGATTCCCAGCTCAGACTTTAGCTAAGAGCTCAAAGGAGACTTACAAACTGGACCTGGATAATGCTCCCCTGGACAGCCTGAACTGGGTGATGAAAACCTGTTTCCAGAAGATGAGGAGAAGGAAGAAAAAGAGGGGGAATGTAGGGAGGAATAAGTACATGGGAGAGAAGAAGAGGAAGAGAGCCTCAACCCCGACTCCCACATTCCTTATACCCACAAAACCCACACTCTACTTTCAACACCTAACACCACACACCATTTTTCTACCCTTTCCTGCCATTCCCCTACCACTACCCCCATGGCCTCCACATTTCCCCACACACATGCCACATACCCATACAACATTTAAATACCCCACATCTAATACCTCTGAACTCAACACTCTACTTCACTCTCACATGTCCTATCCCCCACCACATAAACATCTTACCACTCCTCTGCACCTACCCCACAGTCCCTAAATTTTCATACACACTCAAGCCACACCCCAACACCCTACACCTCCACACCCAACATCCCCATCTCATCCCGTCCCCCTTACTTTTCCATTTCCCTACCCCCTGCCCCACCACTCCTTTACTCCCACCCACAACACTTAAATCCCAACACCCACATACACTGCTTCCTACACTCTCCAACCCTCCACCCTCAACTGCAACCGTGAACAGTGAATCCCCAACAACTCCCTAACCCTAAGCATCCCAAACTCTGTAATCCCCACTTCCACACCCTAACATCCTGAACTCCCACACCACCCACGCACCTCTACGCCAATACTCCCCCACACAATATACCTCCTTACCATACCCCTACACTTTAAATCCCACATTTCCAACCTATCCTCCTACCTCTATTCCTACCCTCATATCCCTCACATTTCCTACATCCCACTTTCAGATATCTCCACAGGCTCAGAACCTTACATTTCACCATCCACCTCCCACTTCTTGTGCCTATAGAAAACAAATATTTCCATGGATGTTTTTCAGTCCTTGGGTCATTTTATTGTAGGGATAACTTTCCTTTTGTCTTAGAAAAGGATTTCCCACAGTCCAGTATCCCTGATTGTTCTGAGCTGGTAGCTCTGCATTCCAGAGACCAGCCTGGCATGCCACTACCCTGGGCACATCACTCTCGTATCATATGGGAAGACCCATATCCCCAACACAACCAGAAAACCAGGAGCTTATAGATCTGTTTTCTTCCTTTTGGTCATTCTCTGGTTCAGCCCTTGATCAGATTATCATTCAGTATTGCCTCTCTCTAGATGTGTGATAAGACCAAACACAACAGCAGAGTTAGGGTCTGAGAGCTGTCAATGTAATGACAGGGGCTTGAATAAGAGATATGGAAGGGCAGAAGTACATACATTGAAGATGCTTCAGAGGCAAATGATGTAAGTCTGGAGCTGTACACATCTTTGCCATGGCTATAGCATACTTAGGGGTCTTGACTCCTGGGGCAGAGTTCCACCCTATAAGTAGCCTGAGACCATTCCCTGCTCCAGCTCCATGCCTGACTGTCTCTGGCCCCACTATGTGTATTTTGGGGAGGATAACTCTGAGCTGGGTGTCAACTGTGTCTCTGGGAAAGTAAAAGGGCATCACAGGAATTCAGTGGGCTGGGCCAGCCTCATGCCTCTTCCTATAGCATATCTATTCAGTCATTCACTTAATTTCATAGAAACAGCTTACTACATTGTCTTAAACTGCTTTATGGACCTGAAGGCCCTTTAATACTCACTAAACATTTAGCAATCTTATTTTCCACTCTCTCTCTAGAAATATATTGGACATAAAGATTGTCACTCTTAACTGTCGTCCTCAAGTAAGTCCCACATTTCCCAGAAAGATAAAATTCACATTATTGTTGCAAATGGACCACATAATGCTTACAAAGCTCTAAGGAGAAGTCTATGGTAAGATGGTCACAGCTCTGTGCTATGTCTTATCACAAAGGACTTGTGGGAGGGATGCTGGAAAAACCACAAGAGCAAATGCTGGCAGAACTTTCAGTCATGCTCAACAGACTGAACAACAAGGAGCAGAAGTGTGGCAAGCAGAGACTCCACTCACATCAACAATGGGCAACAAGGGGCTGCCTGTGC
Source organism: Psammomys obesus (assembly GCF_907164565.1). Classification (NCBI taxonomy): domain Eukaryota; kingdom Metazoa; phylum Chordata; class Mammalia; order Rodentia; family Muridae; genus Psammomys; species Psammomys obesus. The sequence continues at coordinate 8,649,295 of NW_026596158.1, forward strand.
TGAACTTTCATAGCCTCAGGTAGTATAGAAAAGTAAGGGTCTCACCCCAAAAGTACTTACAGTCTTGGAAAGTATTTCTTGTTCATCTTCAGACTTCATTGTATATTTATTTATTTATTTATTTATTTATTTATTTATTTATTTATTTATGTATTTATTTATTTATGTTTTTTATTTGTTTTGTTTTCTGGTATCTTAACACAAGGTTTCTCTATACAGCCTTGACTATCCAGGAGATCACTCTGTAGACCAAGCCAGCCTCAAACCCAGAAATCTGCCTGCCTCTGCCTTCTGAGTGCTGGGATTAAAGCTGTATACTACCATGCCTGGCTGATTTATTTATTTTTAAGACATGGTCTCACTTTGTAGGGCAAGCTGGCCCTAAACCTGCAAACCTCCTGCCTCAGTGTCCTGAGTGCTGGGGATTCCAAGTGTACATCACTAGATTGTGTCTGCTTTTAAGAGGAAGCACTACAAGAAAGAAGGTATGGATCAGGCTGAGCACTGTGCGCCCACTGGTTCTTACCAAGTTGGCATAAGCTAGAATCATATGGGAAAATGGCCTATAGTCAAGCTTATCCTACATTTTCTAGATTGATGATTGATGTGGGAGGCTCCAACCCACTGTGCATGGTGCCAACCCTGGACAAGTGGCCTGGGTTGTATAACAAAACAAAATGAGCATCCATAGAGTACAAACCAGTGAGCAACACTCCCCCATGGCCTCTGCTTAAGTTCACGACTCCAGATTTCTACTCTGAGTTTCTGCCCTAACTTTCTCATAACTGGATTATGATGTGGACATATATAATGAAATAAACCGTTTCCCCCATGAGCTACTTTTGGTCTCAGTGTTTATCACACTGATAAAAAGCAAACTGATATATCCTCATCATGGAGACACAGTAGAATTGGGGGAAGGAAAAAATGTGGCAAAAAGGACTGTGACATAAGAGATAAGGTTCATACCATATAAAATGTGGATTCTTGGCATCTGGGAATAGTCTGATGCTCACAGAGAGACCACATGCTCTCATGTGACCCCTCTCCGATTTCTCATAGCATCTGATGAGATCCTAAAGGAAAAACAAACAACACCTAATATTCTCCACTGGCTAAAATGAATGGTTGCTGCTACAACACCCAGAACAGCTCTTCCCTGTGGAGAGCTGCTTATTTGCCAGGCTGCTTCATTATTGAGTTCTTAGGGAAGAACATGTTTCGACCCTGGATTTCACCTGGAGACAGGAATAGGCAGGATGTTTTGCCAAGTTCCCTTCCTTGTGTGAGGATCACACAGACAAGTGGTCGAGGTAAACAAGTTTGACTTCTACATGAACTCCTTCATTGTATCCAGGTGATTTGCTCTGACTAGAAAAAGGAATTGTGGAATAAACCATGTGTGACAGTTTCTACTGACAGCCCTCTCAAACTGATCCCATGTGTAGTGTGTTGGGATTTTTGTTGTTATTGTTGTTGCTGTTTTGTTTTGTTTTGTTTTGTTTTGTTTTTTAATTTCAATTGTTACTCCCTACTCAAGGACTGTTTGACTCAGCTAGGAGGCTCTAAGACTGCTATTATTTTAGCTTTCCCTCTGAGCCAGAGTAAGTAAGAAATCCATTCATAAAATTTCCTCTGTCACTGTTTGTTCCAGAATATATGCTGCCTTAAATTTTCCTCTAAACTACCAAAATTGAAACTTTAACAATAAGGGTTTTATTCTCATTTATTTCTAACAATCTCTTGTAGAATTGCCTCACTGGAGGTGAATATTTTCCCTTCCTGAATAAAGTGATAACCCCAACTTTTCAGCTGCTGCTGTGTTCTGGGGAATGCTATGCCTGGACTGCTGTGACCCTAAGCATGAATAAATGGTTGTTAGATAAAGGAATTCAGAACATGCCACTCCAAAATATAACACATTAGCATTTTGACTGTTTTAAATGTAAAAATCATTTTTTTAAAAAATGCAGGTGCACTATCATTGTAAGCTCCTTGTTTCTCAGAAACAAAAAATGAAATTTCTATGTGAAATCTGTTCCCTATACCAGAAAAAAAAAAGTGTTGTTCTTGCAATCAAGGATGGAAAGCAAAAGTTAAGGGAAATTTGTGTATACAGATCCTGTTAGATAAAACCATGTCTTCCCTCTGTAGCCAAAGCCATGTCACTTTTTCTTATTACTCTCAATACTTACATGAAGTCCCCTGTAAAGTCTCCAAGGTCACATAACGCATGTATTAACTCAGCAGGCATCATGTATCAAATGTCAGATATTTACCTTATGCTTCTTAACAGTAGCAAAATTACATTTATGAAGTAGCGATGAAATAATTTTACGGTTGGGGTCACCATGAGGAGATGTATTAAAGGGTTACAGCATTAGGAAGGTTGAAAATCTTTGCACTAAGTGAATTGCTCTGCTTTCCTCCTGTAGCTCTGTCTGACATCGATTTAATTCTCAGACCAAGCAAAAATTTAAAAAAAAAAATAAGCCCTATAAAGTTAAATCTCTAAGACAGAGATTGTCCAGAAAGATTCTAGGATAATCAGGATATAAGAGTGAACATGGGCAATGGATAATGGAGACCAGAAAATACAAGCAAAGCCTCCAAGGACAAAGTCTTGGTCCTGTTTCTACACAGGGTGATGAAGGCTTGGGCAAAAACATTGTTAAACAATGATGAGGACTGATGGTGGTGATAATGATGGTGAAAATATGATGATAAGAAGACAAAGACTTGGAGAGTTCAAAGTTTAATCCTGAAAGTATTTTGCTTTACAAAGATGGGCATGACAAAAGATGGATTTGCAAATCAAGTCACTCTTTTTAGGACTGATTGTTAAGAGACAAATACTGGTGTCTAGAAGGCTGTGAGAAAGAAGAAAATAGAATGCCCAGAGATCTGTCTCTCTCTGTATAATTTGGCATCCTTCTTGCTACTGTTCTCTACCTGTTCCTTTCCATTAAGAGTGAAAGAATGGAAGTCAGTCTGATTCTTACATCTGTTGCACTTAACAGTGGAAACTGTCAATCTCCTCAATTTTGGCCAAAGAGTACTTAAAATTGCATTTTGTCAAGGTGTGGTAGTGCTTGCTGTTAATACCAGTACTCAGGATGCAGAAGCAGACAGATCTCTGAGTTTGAGGCCAGCCTGCTCTACAGGGCTAGTTCTGTTCCAGGACAGCCAGGACAACACAGAGAAAGCCTGTATCAACAGAATAGAACAAAACAAAACAAAAAGAAAAAACGGAAGAAAGAAAGCAAGCATTTTAAAGGTCACAGTTGTTCTCAACCTTCCTAATGCTTCTACCCTTTAATACAGTTCCTCTTGTTATGATGACCCCCAAGTGTATTTTTTTCTAAATTGTCACTTCATAACTGTAATTTGCTACTGTTATGAATCGTAATATAAATATCTGTGTTTTCCAATGATCTTAGACCACGCCTGTGAAAGAGTAGTTCAATCCTTCAAAGGGGTCATAACCCATAGGTTGAGAACTACTGATTTAGGAGAAACTGAGGTGGTTACTTTCAGAAACACTACTTACAGATATATGAAGAGGAAATTAACTCAGAGTTGGTGGAATAAATTCTCTTTTGGTCATACAAGATGCACTTTTAATTAAAAGAAAGGATCTTTGGTTTCAAAAGAGAAAGTATTGAAGGAAAATGATTAATTTAAGTATATTTTCTTGGTGCTTCCTTTAAAAAACCTTAAATAAGAGAAATAATATACACACACAATCAAATCACACACACACACAAATGTTCACACATAGGCACATGCACACACCCTTGCCTAAATACAAACTGAAAAGCAGTGATAGTCAATTTCTAGTCTGCCATGTTTTATTTAATGAGAACTAGTTTGTTGGCCATTATGAGGAAGAGCTTTTCATTCCACCAGGTAGCTACTCATGCCTCAGCAGGCTTTTCAGATTCCTTAACTAGCATTTAGGGAAAGTGGTTCAGACTTTCG
>NW_026596158.1:8653285-8665749 GCF_907164565.1 Psammomys obesus
TTCTGAAAACTCCCTCGCTTTCTACCTGTAAGTCTCTTCACCCTTACACAGATACATTCTACTTTCACATCCATACCAAAGAACTCAGGCAAGTAAAAGGCTACAAGCTAAAAATATTCTTCACACTGGGTGTGATGGTACATGCCCTAATCCCAAAATTCAGGAGGCAGAGGCAGGCCCATCTCTGAATTTGAGGCCAACCTGGTAACATACTAAGCTCTAGGCCAGAACTAAATGGTGAGACCCTGTCCCCTCAAATCAAATCTACATATTGTTTGTGAGGTGATTAGTGGGTACCTCAGCACCACCCAGGTGCATATCTCTTTCCTCATCTGATCTGACCCAAATCTAACAACTATGATCATTTTGCCCAAAATGATCTCTACCTATGTTATGGAATCCAAAGAGCTAATTGTAGCCTTTTGTCCTAGTCTGACAAACTTACATAAATTTTTTAAAATTACTTTTATTTATACGTGTTTGCCTGCATTTCTGTCTGTGTACAATATGCGTGCCTATATGGTGTTCATAGAGACCATAATTAGACACTAGAGCCCCTGGGACCGGAGTTATAGACAGTTCTGAGCATTGAGGTGGGTGCTGGTAATAAAACCTGCATTATTTGGAAGAGCAGCCAATGTTTCTAACCAATGTGCCATTGCTATGTGCATACAAAGAGGTTCCATACCTAGTCTTTAGCAGGCAGCTGAGCCGATGAGAGCCACAGTCATAACCCTGATAACAGAGAAGACATGTTTCTTTACAGTCCTTGACAGGAAACCCCAAAGATCATATCAGGACTCCTATATGGGAGACAACAGGGAAAGGACCCTTAAGTATACATGACACCCTGTGTCTTAGAAAGAAAAAGGCTGCTATCAACTCCATTAACAATACTGTTATGGAATCTAACAAAGAGAACCCTGCTCTTTTTCATTTTAATATAAGTTGGATGAAATCATGCACCAATACACTAACCTGGACTCTCTTTTTTTTTTTTTCATTTCTTTGTGTTGTTGTTGTTTATTTATTATTTATTACGATTTGTTCACTTTGTATCCCAGCTGTAGCCTCCCTCCTTTATCCCCTCTCAGTCCCACCTACCTTCCTTCTTCTCCCCCTAGTCCACTGATCGGGGATGTCCTCCTCCCCTTCTATCTGACCCTAGCCTATCAGGTCTCATTAACCTGGACTCTTAAGAGACAAGGCAGTCAAAGGCAACCTACCTGTATATTTTATAAAACCTCTTCATATATTAGACAAAAGTTTCAAAAACCAGAACAGGGACATCCAAACTCCTTTCCTCCTACTTTCTAGACAGATACTGCCTTCAGGGCTATATTTAATAATAAGAGGACTCAAAGGCTAGAAAAGGGCACACCAGAAGATTAAAGGAATTGCTATGGCAACTTTCTGTTCCTTGACCATTTTCATCAGAAAGTCCAAGCATTCCATCTAAAGAAACCCTACTAAATCCAAGGGAAATAACTTATCTTTGGGACAAATGAACCACTCTGATTATCCCTGTAGTCAATTACAGTATTTCAGCTGTGAGCACAAAGGAACCCAGCTAACCTCCTATGGGACCATGTCTAAATTGCAAAGTGGGAGGCCACTAGAATCCTCTTTCTTCTCCATTTCCTCTTTCTCCCATCATCTTTATCCCCTTCCCCCACCTCATCCTGTATCTAAAAATCTCATGCTAGGGTCAAGCATGAAAACTGACAATGCCCTTAACTTTGAACCTGGATAATAAAGGATTACTTCTCCTTTGAAGAGACCCTGGGGTTATTCAGGATCCCAAGTTTTCCTTGGTACTCTTCATAAGCCTTAGATGATCCAAGATACGGCAAGGGCATGATTATATGTACTACCAATATAGGAACTACATTCTTCTCCCTGGTTAATTTCTGATTTAACATTCTGGTCCTCAATATTCCTCCATAGGATTAATGGCAAACCTCTCTTAATATGTGTGATAAACATCTTTTCATTCATTCCTTTTTGGTTCTACCCAGTTACCCAATTTCCTTCCAACCCATGTCCATTTTTGATATCTGAAGAGCCTTGAGACCCTAAGGTGCTCATAATACCAAACCCCTGCCCTATAAAGGCCCAGGAATGTCTAGAGCCCCAAACATTCTCCCTTATGTCTACTATACATCCCTACATCCTTTGCTTTTGTTTGTTTTTTTGAGACAGGATTTCTCCATACAGCCTTGGCTGTCCTGGGCAACCTTTGTAGATTAGACAAGCCTCGAATTATGAGATTCACCTGCCTCTGCCTCCCCAAGTGCTGGGATGAAAGGCAGGTGCCACCATGCCTGGCTCACATCCCTACATCTTTTAACAAGTTCCCTACAAGTGTGAGGCAGCTCTAATCCCAGAGTTCACTAACAGCCACTCTGTCAAAGTAGTCATTAAAGACTAACAACTTTCTTCAAAGTCCCAATTAAAGCCTAAATCTTAGAAGAGTTTACAGTTTACTGGTGACAAATTCCTAACCATTATGGGGGTTACGCTCATGACTCACCATGTAACAATCATGTTGGCAGTAAGAGTCAGTGGATCCTAAAGAACATTCCAAGACCTACGAGCCCCAAGTGAAACTGTGATCCCAACCACTCAATAGGTCCCAATGCTTATGCAGTAAGCAGATATACTCTCGAACACCACCTAGGTTTATCACTTAGACTTTATGGATGCTTTTTTCCTGTATTACAATCCACCAGACTCAGTTCTTATTTGCATTTAAATGACAGGACCACTTGTCCCAGACATTCAAACATTCACCTAGGGTGTCTTGCTTCAGGACATGGCAAGAAACCCATCTTTACCATGGCAGAAAACCATTCTTTTTTGAAATTTTCATACAGAAACAACATCCTTTAGTACATAGATGATTTATTAACCTCTAACAGACCTTATACTTCACATCAAAATGCTGCTGTAACTTATCAAGAGACCAACTAGTCTCATATATATATTAAGAGTTCCTCTTCTAAGGCACAAATTCCCCTACTAACAACTTTCTATCAGTGGGCACAAGTAGCCTTTTCTAGACCCGAAAGACATCCTAACTATGGGGTTTCCAACCACAAAAGAATTGAGAACTAACCTATGACTATGTGTTATCTGTCTATAGTTAACGCTTTTCCACCTCAGAAGCTCAAGAAGTCTACTCCTGTGAGCTTCTTGGAGATTACTATCTCCTATTCCAATGAGGCTAAGGTAAAACTCACCCTCACAAAGCAGCTCCCAGTGTTTTTTCTTTCCCTTTCTGTGTTCTATAATTGCACAAGCCCTACCTTCTTACCCCTTTAATGTCTTTTCAGGGAAATTATCCTAAACATGTCCCAGTGAGCTTTAAACTATGCCATAACCACACACAATACCTACTTTAAGTTATGATGCCCATCTTACTCCTTTCCCCCAATACCTCAGAGCTTAATACCTACCATCCTTCCCATCTTTCCAGTTGCTACTATCATACTCCTTACCTCCCTTTGTAAAAGTCACGCTACAGTGCCACGTTTGACCATTATGGCTTTTGTTATGGACACAAGATAAAAGGTTCAAAACAGATATCTGATATCACTAAGCCTTGGTGGGATGACCCTTTTTGGGGAGACTTGGAGCTGGTTTTCCGAATTCCTGCTTATGGGTTATGACTGGGGTTATAGATAGGGAGGCCTTTGCTTAATTTTCTGATACTGTGGACTCCTTCCAGATCAAAGGCCATTAAGTTCCAGTTGCTACTGTCTCAGAGATATCCACCATTACCATAGCACAGATATGGGTATCAAGACAACATTCAATGTTGAACTTCGCTTCTCACTTTTGCTACTGCATTACATATTCCAGACCAGGTTCCAGGGGATCTTCTGTCCCCACCTACCATTTCACCATATGTGCACTGGGATTATATACACACACCACTACATCTGGTTTTTATGTGGGTTCCAGGGATTATAACTCATGTCATCAGGCTTGTGCAACACATGTTTTACCCACTGAGCTATCTCACCAGTCCAAAATAGATTATTCTGACTTAAAAGTCTGGTTCCTGACTGCTAAACTTATTTGTACTCTACAAAACATTTTAACGCTTGAAGTATTTGAAATAATTCATTATCTTCTAATTTTAGTCTTTCTTTGATGTATAAATTATTATAACTCTTATTTGTGACTACTAATTTCACTTAGTGTTATTTTATATCAGGTTTTGGTTTGGGAAAAGTAAATGGTTTCTGCTTTGTTGATTTCTTGATCGTCTCTCATTTTCCACTGAAAATGACAAGTGTCTCTACTATCGCTAACTGGGGGAACTGTGTTTTAGGTCAGATTTATATGCTGACAGTGTGAGTAGCTCTCTACGAGTTTATTTTCTCCTCCTGTGTATCAGGCTTATCTTAAGCATTTATCATAATGTAAGGAAGCTCAAGACTCTAAGTGACCAACTCTCCTGATTAGCCAATAGTTTCTTCCAACCCAGGAACAAGATATATTTTGAGGTATCACTATAACCTCATTACAAATCCTGAGGCCCAGCAGTTAAGAGCATTAGCTGTTTTTCCAGAGGACACAGGTTCAATTCCCAGCACCCACATGGCAGCTCACAACTACTTCTAACTCCAGCTCCAAAAGACCTGACAACCTCACCTAGGCATAGATACAGGCAAAACACCAATGCACTTAAAATAAAAATAAATAATAAAATCATTAAAATTATTATAAATACTGGAGTAGTAGCCCTGACACTTCCACCCTGAAGAGGGAAAGAGGGAGAGAGAAGGGCGTGGGGGAAGAGAGGAAGAAGAAGGAGAGGGAGAAAGAGAGAGAGAGACAGAGACAAAGAGAGACTGAGACTCAATTTTGGCACCTTTATGATTAGGCATAAACATCCCTAAACTAAAGGCAGCACACTGGAAAATCTGGATATTGAATCAAAGTTTTAGGTAACACATGGTAAAAGAGGTCTCAAGAGAAATCTAAGTATTTAAAAATTGAAAGTTTGAGGGGATTAAAACAATAAATATATAGATATTACAATTGAAGACAGATGAAAAATAAATCACAACATAATAGAAAGCTAGAGAAAGAAGAAATAAACCAGGCACAGGAAAACAACAATTAAAAGTAATATTGTGAACAAAAACTCAAGACAATCACTCTTAAACTTGCCTCTTCAAAAATATTGATAAAATTAGTAATTTTACAGCCATATTTTTAAAAAGATTAAGGATTAGAATTATAAAGGGCCACTTATAGCCATACCAGCCTAAACATACCTAATCTCATGCAATCTTGGAAATTCAACAGGATTGGGCCTGGTCAGTACTTGGATGAGAGAATTATATAGGGCCATCATTAGCATGAAGATTAAAAGAATCACAAAGGCATACTATGAATCAACCTCAGAGCACATATTTAGTAACTTAGAAGAAATGAGCCAATTCTCTGAAAGGCAAACCAAGAGAGATGGCCAGTAAGAATAGGCCTGTATGTGCTAAAGAAATAAAATCGCCAACTCTTAAAAAAAAAAAAAAAAAGGATAGACACAAATTTCAATCATCAATTTTTCAACAATTGAGAATTAAGACATGACACTAATTCTGTAAAATGGCCTCTATAAAGGCAAACACATCCTATGTGATCAACATTACCATTAAACCAAAATAAAACAAACAAAACCTAAAGAACGACCAGTGCAAAAACTCAACATTAGTAACCTGGATTTTCAGGTGTATTTTAAAAAATAATTAAAAAGAGGCAGTGTGGCTATATATGCCTGTAATCCCAGCACTTGGCATGCTGAAACAGAATTACTGTGAGTTTAAAGCCAGCCTGGTCTGCAGAGTAAAAGCTGGTCTGAAAACAAAAGTATATACCAAAATCATGCTGGAATTGATGCAGATAAAGTAAGTCAATTCAAACTTCAAAATTCCGACTAATCAGAGGTCCATGGTAGAATGCATGCCTAACAGTTTTAATCCCCATCAACAAGAACAGAATTTTAAAAATGTAATCCACCAAACTGACAAGTTAAAGATCAAAAATCATGTCATCATACTACTAATTGCAAGCAAATAGCTATACTCCCAGAAGGAAAAGCACTACTGAAACTATTAAGGAAAATAAAATAGTCTTTGGCCTTAGAAAATCCAAGAACCAAGCTAGGAGTGGTGGCACAGGACTATAATCCCAGCTCCTAGGGAGGCAGAAGCAGGTGAGTTCAAGGCTAGCCTGGTCTACAAAGTGAGTCAGGGCAACCAAGGCTACACAGAGAAACCCTGTCTCCAGTCCCCTTGCCCCACTCCCCAAAAAGAAGAAAAGAAAATCCAAGAACCAGCAAGAACTCAGGAAAATGGAAACTAGTTTGAACCACAAATTATTATGCAAACTCCACCAATTTCCTGTATATCACCAAAAGAACTTTTGGGTATAAAATGAAAACCATCACACAGTTTACATAGCACCAAAGATAAAGTGAGACATATTTGCATATTAATGTAATTAAAGTCTGTATATAAAAATTGCAGATTTCTAATTAAAAAACAATCAAAGAACTTAGTAAGTGGAGAGATTTCCATGACCTTGGAAAGGAAGCCTCAAAATTATGATAGTTACCATTCCGATTTACAGATTCAACACACCCCAATTTAAATCCTCACAATTTGTGTTGAAAACAAACAAAGAACAGAAAGCTATTCTAAACATTATCTGGCAAGAGATACTCATAATGTTAACACAACAGGTGACAGAGTGCTTGACTACCACGGAAGCCCTAGGTTCCTTCCCCAGAAATACGCTCCTAATCTCAGTACTCTGGAGGTGGGTTTAGGTATCGGGATAAGAAGTTCAAAGTCTTCCTCAGCTAAGAGAAAATTTGAGGCCAGCCTGGGAAACACGTGATCCTGTCTCAAAAGGAAAAAGAAAACGTTAACACAATACTGAAGCATAAACAGTACACTATCTGACCTTAACGCTTCCAATAAAAAACTACAATAACCAAAGCACAGTATTTCAAAAATAAGGAATATCAGAATAAATAAACCAGACGCAAACCCAAAATACAGTAATTAACTTTACAAGCCAGTAAAGCAAACACGCACATATAAACAAACAATTGGACAGGCTTCACAACTTCCACAAAACTAACTCAAAGCAGATCTTAAACCTAGTTAGGAAATGCACAACAGCAGAACTCTGTAACTCGGAGAAACTAGACTACCTTAACTCAGCTACCCGCCTTCCCGACGGAAGAAAGGTTGGCTGTGTGAGCGCTCGCACAGCCGTGACGTCGCCGACGCGCAGGGCGGGGCTCTCGCTGTGCAGCGCTCCGTGCAGAAGGGGCCAAGAGGCGGAGCTGCCCAGGGGCCGCTCGTCCAAGGCCTAGGTTGCCTTACGGGACATCGACCCGCCCTGGGCCCCGAAAACAACCCACTGCACTGGCTCCCGCGCCTCACCCGCCGCTTCTTCCAGTCTGGGGATAGCGGCCCCCGGCTCACCATGGCGCGGCTTCCGAGCACGCCCACGTCCTCCGCACAGCTCCCGGTACCAGCGCTCACAGCGACGGAGAAACCCACTTGCACATCTCTCGGCCACTCAGCGCGGGGGGCCGGGAAGAGTCCGTCCTCCGGAGATCCTGATTGGGCGGCCCGCTTAGCTATCCTGATTGGCTTGCGAGGCCTGAGTGACAGAAGCAGCTCCCTAAGGGAGGAAGCCCAGCTCAAAAGACAAGAACTGGGCCAGCCAAACAAAGTTTGCATTTAAGCAGAGCTTGCTCTTGCTTCCCAGAGCTGGCTCCTTTCACTAAGTAGACACTCTGCCCTTCCTGCTGGTCACAGGGTCGCCCGTGTTAGCATAGCTCCTTACACAACGAGCAATCCTTGCCTCAGTTGGAAGGGTGCCCACTGCATATTAGAACAGGACCTGAAGTCCTCCAAGAATTAGCAGTTTCAGTAAGGCACAGCTAGGATTGCTCATACCGTCTCAGGCTGCACATTTTCAGCCAGAACAATAGCAACACGTACCACTCCTGGTACTGTGGGCAAAGCCTTCATCCTAGCACTCAAGAGGTAGTGCTAGGAGGATCAGCAGTTCAAAGCTAGCCTGGGTTACATACGTCAGTCAATAAATAACAGCTGCCAAGAGAGGTGGCAATAAAAAATGGAGTTTAGAAAAAATTGTAAAGATCAGCAGTCCATGAAATAGGTAATCCCAAACAACAAACCCTTCTAAAAACCAAAACATCACAAAACAGCATAATGATGTCAAAAGTTGATTTTCTTTAAATAAAATTTTTATATTTTGTTTGTGTGTGTAGAATAACATCGCTCCTGGAAGCTACAGTAACAGGCTGGTGTGAGACACTAGATGTGAGTACCAAGGAAGAACAGCAAAGGCACTTAACCTCTCAACAATCTTCTCTAGTCCAAGGGGATTCCAACACCCTTTCCTAGTGTCCAAGGACACTGCATGTATGTGGTGTATAGATAGGCAAAACACCCATACACATAAAAATAATAAAATTATAAAAATTAAAAAGAAAGTTCAGGGCACAAGAGGGATACTTCCTAGACAAATTAATGAGATGTTATCTCAAACTTAAAACTTTTTTTTTCCTTTTTTTTAATTAAAAGGCTCAAGGGCTGAAGATGGCTCTGTGGTTAAAAGCCCTTGTTCTTTCAGAGGACCTGGGATCTATTCCCAACAGCTACATGACTGCTCACAACCATCCATAACTCCAATTATGGGATCCTACACACTCTTTTCACTTCCCCTGGCACCAGGCACACACATGGTCCACAAATAAAATAAGCACACCTAAAAATAATAATAAAAGATAGCTAGACTTAGTGGCACACAGCTTTAATCTCAACACTCTGGAAGACAGGCAGATGTTGAGTTCTATGCCATCCTGGTCTACAGAGCAAGTTCCAGGACAGCCAGGCTACAAAGAGAAACCCCGTCTCAATAAAGGAAAGAAAGGCTCAGAGATAAGTTTGTCCAGCATGTGAGAAACCTATGTTGACTCTCCAGTGTCCCAGCACAACAAAATGAAAGATATCATCACAAATTACAGAAACAAAATGGATTGGAAGAAAATAGTATAACAGCACATCAGATAACCTAAACCGTTATGGTGTACACATTTCTACCATAACTGAATCAAGAAAAATTAGAAAACTGATGAGAAAACATACATCTATCATCTATCATCAAAACCCTCCAAGGGCTAACTTTATGATAAAATTTACCACATATTTAGGAAGACATAAGAGATAATCTACTGAAAAGGATATACCTTTTAATTAATTCCCTGAGATCAAAGTCCTCCATCATCAATTTATCTTAACACTAAGGGAAAGAAAACTTTAAACAGAGAACTGAAAAAAATGAAGGCACCTATATCAGAGACATGAGATGGCACTGTGACCATACTTATCAAAAACAGTTTGGGCTGGAGATATGGCTCAGCAGTCAAGAGCACTTGCTGCTCTCAACAAGAACACAGGTTGATTTGCCAGTACCTGCATGGCAGCTGACAATCTTCTGTAGCTTCAGGTCTAGGTGATCCAGTGCCATCTTTTGACCTCCTCAGTCACAAGATATAAGCATGCATGCAGGCAAAATAATCACACACCTAAAATAAATACATCTAAAACTAAACACAAGCCGGAAGACAGTGGGACATCATCCTTAGAGAGCTGAAAGAACAAGAGAATCAACTGAGAATTTAAATCCCAACGATGGAAAAGTGAAGATTTTACTCAGACAGAGCATATTAGCTGGGATGCTTTAAAGGGACAGAGGACTAATAGAATGAAGATACGTGTGTGCGCAAAGGGAGTTCATTAGAGTGGCTTACAGACTGTAATCAATCTAGGCAGTGCAACAACGCTGTCGCCCAAAGGACAGGCCAAGAAACTGGTACTTATTCAGCCCACAAGGCTGTAATGTCTCAGCTGATCTTCATTCCACAATGGAATCCAGTAACTCTTCTATGTTTCTGATAAGTAGGCTGTATTTTAAGAACAGATCACATAGCTGGTCATGCTTGATCCCAGCACTCAGGAAGAGGAGGAACTCTGAGTTCAAGGTTAGCCTGGTTTACACAGCAGGATCCGGGATAGCCAGAGAAGTAACAGCCTACTCTCCTACCCCTAAAAGGAATTGCATACATCCCAGTTTCTATTCAACTCTCTGAAAACTCAGATGCTGTTTATAGCTTAACTGAAAATCTTTTAGAAAAAGGTTAGAGCCCAGACTAGCGGTGCATGCCTTTAATCCTAGCACTGGGAAGACAAAGGAAACTGAATCTCTGAGTTCCAACCTTAAAACAAACAAGAGTCTATTGGCAGGTCTGATTAGGTTGGACATTAGGTAGAATATTGATCTGGGAAGAGATAGGGGAGGTGTATGAATATGATAAAAAATGTATAAAATCTTCAAAGAAAGAAAAAAATTTAAAGCCACACAAAGACAGAATATTCCTGAGGAGTTTCCACTACTCAACCAAGGTAAACCAACTTCTCAGAATCCACTGGTGAACTATTTCACTGTCTAGACACTGACTTTTGCTCCACACGTTTAGAAAACTAATAAAGTAATAAAACTAATAAAGTACCACTGCAGAGTAGCAAATATCTACTCTCCAAGGTCTTGGAAAACAATCTCAAAATTCAGAGGCATGGGGGAGCCTAAGGAGAATTGATTTAATAAAAAAAAAGAAAGAAAGAAAGAAAGAAAGAAAGAAAGAAAGAAAGAAAGAAGGAAGGAAGGAAGGAAGGAAGGAAGGAAGGAAGGAAGGAAGGAAGGAAGAAAGAAAGAAAGAAAGAAAAAGAAAAAGAAAAAGAAAAAGAAAAAGAAAAAGAAAAAGAAAAAGAAAAAGAAAAAGAAAAAGAAAAAGGAAAGTGATTTTCCTAGTACTTATGAAAGACTGGAAAAGTTTTCCTTGCGTCTTCTCAATCTTTTGCCAGGCAGCCACAGAGTAAAAGTTTTGGGTAGGAAAATGAGTCACACTTCGGAACAAACTCCCCACTGGAGAGCATACATATTCCACACAAATTCGGAAAACCTGTTAACCCGAGGGCAGGCCACTGTTCTTATCAAATGGGACCCTAACCCGAACCTGTCTAACACTGAACCTGAGGCAGTTCTCACTGGGAAGTACACGTTGGCAGGGCTGTAAGCCACTATCCTCTCTTTATCTTTGCCGTAGGCCTGACAACTTCACAGCTCTTTCTCCACGCCCTGCCTGAAGACACAATCCCGTTCTTCGCTGGACCTACGACACACATATTTCTTGAGGTTCAGGCCAGGCGAGTGGCAGACCCTTCTGACCCCCGGCTCGCTTCCCCACTCTGCCCGGGGACGCAAGAGGAGGAGACCCGCTGCGGGCGAGCGTCCGGATCGCAGTGTCCCCGCACCGACAACACCGTCTCCCCCATCGGTCCCTGGGCTACATACACAAAGCGCAGCCGCAGACCACGGCCCCCACCAGGGACCGGGCACTAGACCGAGACCTCCGCCGACCGCTCGCGGGGCAAGCGACGCGCGAGGCCTTCCTGCTCCTCACCGAGGGTGCGTAGACTCCTCCACCAGCCAGCGCCTACACCGCCCGCCAGGAACGCCACCGCCGGGAAGACAGGCCCAGGGCGGAGCCGAGCAGCGCAGGGAAGACTCGGGAGTGGGAGGACCTTCCGGAAACTAAGCGTTATCACTGGTTCCCAAATGGAGTTCCAGAACCCGGGCTCTCGCAGAACCCGGGCTCCCGCAGCCCCTCGGAGGTGGGCGGGGAGACACTAATCTGAGTTCCACAGGAGCGCACGCCACCGCCACCTTCCCTACCTACTCTGCTGTGCGCCTCAGTTGGCCTTGAATCCTCATAAACCGGCCTTAACCTTCCAAGTGATTTATAGGCCTGTGTCATCCTGCGTGGCTTAGGTGGCTTCGTTTTCAACTTTAATGAATCTTTAAAATGGAGGGAATAAAAGGAGCAGTTACACACAACTGTAGTAGAAAACTAATTAGGTCTGTGAGCCTGTGTTTCTCCATCTGTAAAATAAGGACAGGGCTCCTTGTGGTTATAACAGACACAATAATAAAAGCCATATTGCTCATAGTGGGAAGACTGAGTTTAAGGCATGGGGGATGTATTTGATAGGAGCCTTTTACTGTGTCCTGGCTACTCTAATGAAGCAGACACTTCCACTCATCCTTCTATAAAACAAGTCAAATAACGAAAAGCAGCCAGCCATGTTGGTACGTGCCTTTCCCCAAATCCTAGCGCTCAGGAAACAGAGATAGGTCGATCTCTGATTTTGAAGCCAACTTTGTCTACATAGCAAGTTCCAGGACAGCCAGAGCTACAGAATGAATAGATAGGTAGGTAAGATAGATAGATAGATAGATAGATAGATAGATAGATAGATAGATAGATAGATAGATAGATAGAT